>NW_010136239.1:26663-45326 GCF_000699245.1 Pterocles gutturalis | reverse complement strand
ATCGGCGAGAGCTGCAAGGAGTGGGAGTTCGTATCCTCCCTGTCAGGACTGAGATAAAATAAAACCAACCCCAAACTTTTTGTTTTGTTTAGTAAGTTGTGATTATTTAAGCTCCATGTCTAGCTGGGGTCGCAAGCACAGTGGCTCTGCCGTATTCATCGGTCGAGCGCCCAGACGGGGAATTTCTCTCGTGTGCTGCTGCAGAAAGAGCCTGGCAGGAAAGGTTAGAGGAGTTTCAAAATATTCCTCTCTAGCACAACATTCTTCCAGTGGAAAAACGACTTCCTCTCATTAAAATTCAATTAGTTGGGAGGCTGTGTGGATCTCTCTGTAGGGCTGGGGGAATGCCGGGTAGGTTTGAAAAGGGGCCAAGCCTGGAGCCTAGGTGGTACAAGTTAAGTTCTGTGTCGAGCTGTTATTCAAAACAGAAGTTTACAAATGTCAGGACAGGCTCTCGCGCCGGGGTTGGGAAGTGGCGGCTGGCTTCAAGCTGTGACTGAGAGGATGCTGTTGCGAGACAGCAAAGGGCCTTTTTGCAGAAAGAGGAGAGAAAGAGAAAAGAAATCGCCCGTGGTGAAGGATCAACACTTTCTCTCTGCTTGCAGGCTGCAGCAGGCAGCGTTCCTGTGGCTATAGCAGCACTGGGAGGAAGTTGAAGACATGTGAATATCTCATTTTTAGAGGGATTAACTGCTTCTTTTGATGTGCTTTTTTAAAATACACATTACAAACCAAATCCTAGCACAGTCTAATGGTTAGGTGTACGAATGGAGAGAGATGAAGTCTGGGAAGGTCTCTTTTGCAGAAAGTGAAGCACCTTCTGCCTGAAGCCCAGGGAGACTTTCCAAAACACCCTGGGGATGCGATGCCTCCGCTCCACAGCGATGCAGCACAGGAGCTGCCTGCCCAGTGCCCCCATCTATTGTGGGAGTCACCTTCCTGTGCAGCATCCCATCAGGTCCTGTGTGGGTAACAGGAAAGCGGAGGTGTGAGCCCATCTCTGCTGGCAGCAGCGTGGTGATCCCGGGGCTGACCCCGCAGCCTTTGTGCTGATCCCCCGTAGCCTGTGCTGTGGGGTAAGGGCTGAGAATAGGTTGAACGCTTGTCAGGCCAAGGGTTTATTGGCTGTTATATGCATGTCTGCTCCACATTGAACCCATCAACCATGGCTGTGGGCTAGTTGGGTGCTTTGTGGGCTCTCACCTGAGATTGCCCATGGAAGATGCTCGCGCCAAGGAATTCCTGCTCCATGCGCAACTCATCGCTGTGTGCAGGGGACAGCACCTCTCTCCCTGGGGCTTGTTCCTTCCATCAGGGCGAGCAATCAGGTTCGAATATGGTCTCCATCCCACCCCCAGCCAAAGCTTGGCAAGGCTGGGACACGTTTAGCCAAAACAGCAAGCAGCTCGCTTAATCCATGGGACCACGCAGACGGCATCTCCCCCTGGGCTGGCTTTTCCCACCCACCCTCTGCTGCGGTGCTCTGGTGCAGGAGCAGCTCAGCCGCCTGTGGGCTGAAGAAGTCATTCAGGTTTAGCAGATGTGGGTTGAAACAGAGTTCAGGTCCTGGCTCCATGAGGTTGCCGGTGCTGCATTTCATTCCCAGGAGCGTCTGTATTACAGCAGCGAACTGAGAAATCCCGCGTTGCACAGCTGGAGGGTCTTTATGCATGGAAAGTGCTGCACAATGTCTGTGGCAGGTAAATGTTACCGTCCCTGGGCTGGGTCAGGTGAATTTAACCCCTTTGCAATGCTGTTTTGAAGCATCTCGCGTAATCCCATTGAAGTTCGGTTTCTGCAATGGTGTGTAGCCCAGCCCTGTTTTCCTGCTTAGCGTTCCTCTATGGACCAGCACTTACAGCCACGGGCTGATGAGCAAAATGAAACTTGTCCAGACCTTGCTGAAGTCCCAGATATGTGATGTCTTCCATATTTCTGCTGCAAATCCCATTTTGTCTCCTGATCTGTCAGGAAGAGACTATCCTGTGAGGCTTCTGTGCCAACAAAAGCACTGTGCAGCACCTGGCTGGCAGAGCTAGCACTGGCGGGGCTAAAATTGGGGTGTGGGCATTGGGAAAAAAACACGTGGGTTTCGGTAAAACTGCTGAGGGTACCCTAGGAACATGTACGTTTGGTGTGAATTATTTTTGGTTCATCTGTTTAAGATTTTGCAGGATTGTCCCCCAAGGTAATTGGTGTTTCAACCCTCTGGAAATAATGTTGGTTTGCAGCAGTATCTGGTGTTGGTGGAGGTGAAATTAGTTTCCCCATAAGTGGAAGAGCTCAGTGCGTGTGTGTGTTGCTTTTGATGATTTTTGTCTTTTACTGTTGGCTCCTCTGGAGCCAAGAGGAGCTTATTTTGTCCAGCTGAGTACTATAACTGCGTGTCAGTGGTCTAGTTGGTACTGTAAAACCAAGTGGGTTTCTTCTGATCCTACCAAATGGTGCAAAGTGAGAGGGTCTCAAACACCTGCGGACCCTGTTCTGCCCAGACAGTGAAACTGTGAAGGGCTGACAAAGTATTTACTACTGGTTTATGGCAAAGCTTGTCCTGGGATGAGTTATGGTGCACCGCTGGGCTTTGGATGATGCTGAAAGGATGGTGCTTTTTATTTTCTTTCCTCCTTTGTGTTTCTGAAGACCACTAGTGAAATCAAGACATCAGAAATGGAGGGAAAGCGATTTGTGCTGGGGTGAGCCAGAAAGCCCGGGCAGGATGCCAGAGGTGCTGTTAGGGCTGTTGAATGTTTCAAGGCACAACAAGACAAAGCAGAATAGACGCTTCAGTGCTCTTAGCCGAGACATTGGGGCCGTTCAGGTGCTGTGTTGCTCTTGGGTTGAAATGTCAACTCTCTTTTCATCTTCTGCCTTGTTTACACTTAGAAAAAACCAATTATCACTGCGGTTGATAATCCCAGATTTCATTTCACTATCGTCAGGGCTTTCTCCCTCCCTTCCCATGCTCTTGGCTAGAGCATTTCCAGCTCTGGGAAGTGCTCTTCTTTTTAAAGCTTCTGTACGTTATTTTTCTCAGACATTTTTGAGGTTATAAGATCGGATTGATAGCTTTTGCTTTAGCAAAAGGTGTGCAAATGAAAATAGGGTTCTTATACATGTAGGTGCATCTTATGGTGTGTTTTGGTGTTTGAAGATGGAGAGATTTAGGGCTGCCTTTTTGGAGGCAGATGTGCTGTTAACATGTCACGTAGCCTCTGGCTGCTATTGCAGCTGTGCCACTGGTACAGTGGGCTTTGGGGAAAGCCGGACTGGTGGTACCTGTAATGTTTGCAGGCTTTCTCAGCTCACGGGTGCAAATGTGCTGTGGGAGCCTGAATCTGTGTCTGATTCACATCTAGACCCACGCTTGCTTTGGCACGGGTGTCTTTGCTGGTTCCTGCTTGTAGGAGGCTCTCATGCAAATATCAACAGAGCGGTGGCAAGGTATGGAGCACACGGGAATGCTTATTTACTTATTTACAGGAGAAGCAACAAAGTCACAAATATCCTCAAGCCAGAAACATCTTAGTGGCTCCACAGAGCTCAATGAGGCTTCTCATGAGCTTGGTGTTGAACCCATCATGTTCTGCAAGATCTGGGCTTAGTCCAGAGCATCAGGAAGGAACTGGGCAGAGCTCACACTTATTAAGCTTTGCCCTTCAAAGAGCATTTTAAAAATTAATTAGGGTTCTATGCTAACCTGAATTTCTCCGTCAAGATGCACCACAGATAGATGCTGCTGTGTATTTTTCCCCACCTCGGCAGACTGCTGAAAGCAGCTAATTTACAGTTCTGGCTGCCTGCTTTCCTGCCCCTGCCAAATCTGATTTCACCTCTTTTGCTGTAGAGCCTTTCAGGGAGTGCAAAGAGTCGATGTTTTACACCACACCAGCATATACCGTGGTGTGAGATGATGGAAAATAAAACGTTCTGAGTCAGAATTAGGATCCTTTATTGAAGATGTCTGTAGCTTTCCCCAGTCTCCTAATAATTCTCCATTTAGTTGCTGGTTTTCTTGTCATTTCTTCTGCTTTTGGGTTTTTTTTTAAGGGATCCTCTTTAGCAAAATGGTGCACTTGAGACACACGGATTAAATCACAGAACTAGGCTCTTCCAGAAGAGCAATGCTGCCTAGAAAACGTCTACGATTTATTGAAGATTATACCTCTGGATGGGTTTGCAATTCATGGTGAGATCCTGGTGCCAGAGTCCAAGTGATGCAGTCAGGCTAATCAAAACCCCAACGTGATATTGGCTCCAGTTGGCAAGGGCTCGCACGCAGCATCGTCTTACACAGGTGCCCAGGGACGTCATCTGGTTTTATCAGCATGTCTGTACCGAGGGAAGGGCAGGACCTGATCCAGAATAAGAATTGCAAAACAGCTTGTAAAAGTTCGTCTGGGCTTCAGGTGGTTTCATTTCAGCCCTAAACTGACACCATTTCATCTGACCTCTATCTGTTAGGTGCCAGCAAGGAAAGTGACGATTTGGGTGGAAACATCAGATGAATTGTTTGCATACACTTTGCTCAAACTCTTGTTTTTCATTCAGATTTGCTGGGTAACTGGCAGTTTGGCCATCTGGGCTGCAGTTAAACCTTGTGACTGGGTCAGGGTTGCCTGCAATGATGTAGCCTTATTAGTCGTGATTACAAAATACATATATTTAATGTTTCTAACTTTTTTTTGTCTAATGGTAAATTCAATTTCATGAACTGTAAAAGAAACTCTGCATTGGCATGTGTAGATAATTACAGCAGTTGGATATCGAACACCTCCGGGTCTCTCGTAGCATACAATGCGTGGGGAGACGTGCTTTGCTGTTCAAACAGCCCGTAAAAATGCTTTTATTGATATTTAACAGTTTTATGAAGTGCATCATTTATCTTTCAATATTGACAAGTTAAACATCAGCCTAGGGAGCCGCATGGTCTTACAGCTTCTTGCAGTTTGTCCAGAATCAATCCCCAGCCTTCCAGGAGGGACCCGTACAGGTTTTGTCTCGGGATGGGTGCTGTTGGGTGTCAGCTTTGAGGCAATGGGTGGGGGCTGCTGCTGCCTTCCAGCATTGCAGGGTGAGAAATGGGCTCTGACCGCCTGGGGTCTGCATTTTGCTTCCAGACCACCTGCATTAGTGTTAATGTGAATAATCCTCCTCTGGGTCTTTGCAATCAGAAATACATGGTGTGTACTGTAATTAAAAAATAAGGCAGAGTGATGGCCCTTACACCCTGCTGATCTTACTGGAGGTGGCGATAAGGGGAAGCTGTGGTTATCCAAAGCACTTTATATTCCCTCTGTCCAGCAGAGGAGGTAAAAGGATGCTTGAAAGGAGATGGGGAGAAAGCAGAATCCCGGGAAGCCTGGCAGCATGAACAGCCGTGTGCTTGGCTGCCCGTCCTGGCCCCGGCGCTGGTGTGTACTGTCTGGAAAGGGGATTTAGTCCTTTCGGTGTCATCCTGAATGAACCCTTTTAATCAGTGCTTCGCTGTGCAATCCCCTTGGAGCAGTACCTGTGGGCAAGTGTGCAGCTTAGTCTGTTGTTTGGTAGATAACTTTCTCAGGTATAGGCTGAATACCTGGAGCGCTGCAGCATCAGCCAGCACCGGGGTACGTGGTGGTGAGACGCTCCTTGCAGGAGCCCCGGTCCCGTGCCCGAGCGCAGCAGGGGGATGGTGTTGGCTGCAAATGGGGGGAAGGCGCCCAACCTGGACCCCACTTCTTGAGGGGTCCCGCCTCATATTTTCTTAGCAAAGCATGGTGCGTGGTGGGGATGTGGGGCACTTGGCACTCATTAAAATCCTGGGTTAATGCCTTCTGTGGATGGCTAGTGAGGGACCCGGGACCTCACCCTGGTCTGAGCGCTGGCTGCCCTGTTGGCTCCTGGACAGTGGTCATAACTGTGGCCATGTGCCATGACTCCAGGTGCTACCAAAGTGGGAAATAAAGAAGGTTTTTTATTATGATGGTTCAAATAGGCAGTTTTTTGTGTCTTACTAGGGCCAGTAAGGCTGTCCTGCAGGCTGTAAGTGGTTTGGATGAGCTTTTGCCATTCTGGGGACATGGGTAAGGATGCTGAGTGGGGAGAACTGTCAGTGGGAGGGATGCTAAGTGATACCATGCAGGGCTCTCCATCACTGCCGTCCTCGCGGGCCATGGCATGGAGAGGACAGGCAGGCTGTTGCCCAGCGTTCTCTGGCCTCGCTACCTCCTGCAGAGTGGGGTAACCAGTTGAAACTGCTAACGAAGAAAACTGAGTGGTCTCTGGAAGGCAAAGCTCATCCTGCAAAACAATTTCCACCCACCACAGGGATTTTGGGGGGTTTGGGGAGCAGAGTGGTGTCTGGTTGCTGCTGACGTTCCCCTGGCAGAGTTTTGTGTTGAAATGTTGTCAGGCAGCAAGGCAGGCAGGCTCGTTCCCCGTGATGGATGCGGGTGGGTGCAGTGTCATTGCTCTTCCAGCTGACGGCTTTGTTTGTAGTTCGCTTCCCCCCTTTGGATGGTGGGAGGGAGGAGGAGGAGGAGGGGGCTTGGTTTCTTCCATGGAAACTCTGAGGTGCAGCAGGCTGATTGCTGAACCCAGACAGGGTGATGTAATGCTGGAAACCTGCTCCTCTCCGGTGACATCATGCAAAGGTTTACGGTGGCGATGTGGACATGGATGTCTGCAGGGAGCAGAAAAGGCTCCGCGGAGGGACCCGGAGTGTGTTAGCAAGGCACTGAAGAGGAGAGCAAATGGACACGTTTGGGAAAGATTAATTCCTTCAGCTTGAGCATGGGGGAGAAGCCAAATGCTCATGCTATTGGGGAGAAGTTTCCAGCTAAACTTTATTGGCAGCATCACTCTGCAATATGTAAAAGCGATTACGAAGAGCAGAGAGCGATAGTGTGCCACTGGCCCAAATCAGTGTGTGTTTCCCCTTGCCTGCTAATTCGGGGACCTTGTTCTACGCGGAAGGTGACATGCCAATTAGTCTTATTTGCATAAAAGTGAATTTCTGGAACAGAAGCCTGCAGATAGGAAAAAAAAACCCTCTTCTATATACAGAAAGCTTGATTGCTTTGCATTGTTGCAGCAAGCTGTTATAGGATGTGTAGGCTCGTCTGAGCCCCTGTGCTGAGGATGAGGATGGTGAGCACTGAGCTCTGCAAGAGGCTGCTCAGGCAGGGAGGTGGGCTTGGGTCCTTGTGGTCCTGGCAGTGCTCAAGCTGATGTTTCTTTGAAATTTAGGGCTATGTTGCTTTTTAGGACACTACTTGAAATCTGTCATTTCTCTAAGCTAGGGTTTTGTGTAGGTAGCCTCTCAATGCAGTAAGGACACAGAAAAGCCCATCCTAACTTAGAAGCCTCTTAGTTGACTTTGCTTTCAACCCATTCCCTTGTCATTTAGGTACGAACAAATGAAACACATGTTCCTTACACATGGTGAGGCTTTATTATTTTTTTTTTTGAGGCAGTCTGGGCTGCTTGCCAAAGCCCAAAGGAAAATCCGAGCCCACTCCAGACATCCCCAGTGTGCAGGTGTACTGCTTACTTTGTCAGAGCTGAGCGGGATCGAATGTATATGTTCACAATAAATACATCACCCTGGGGATGGGAGCTGGAAGAGGGTATTCCTAATGAGTTGTGCAGAATATTGGATGGGATTTATGTATTTGTGTGTATGTGTGTTTTCTATTCCCTCCAAGAACACGGAAAAAAGTCTCTAACCGTGGGCTCATTGTTCTCCACACGTAGCCACATACTGGCCGTGGTTCAGGAGGTCAAGTCTGCTTGAACAAACAGTGCTTTGGCCACTGGAGCGAAATGTGTGGGGAGATGAGAGAATTTGTGGTGAATATTACTTTTGTGCACTGTTCTCTGCTCTGGAATGTCTGCAAACATAGCAAGGTTTTCCTGAGGCTTTGATGCCTTGCATAAGCAAATTTATCCGCAAATTATGTTTTCCCTTTTCCAGCTTGTTGCTCAGAATACTGAAATCAGAGCTGTGATGCTCAGCTACTGCTGGTCACGCTGTATCCGTTCCTGTTCCTTAATGGGTTTTGTTCAGATAACCACATTTCTGGGCTGAACTTCACATCTGCTCTTCAGGCCAGAGGGTGTACAAACCCAGCTCCTTTTTTTGGGATGAAAAGCTTGGGTGGTGCCTAATTAGCTCCGTTATGGGAGCTACGCAGGATTTTGTGTTTGAATGCAAAACTTGAATTCTGAATTTGAGATGGGAGATGCTGCACAGAGGCTCTTCTGCAGGAATTAAAAAAAAAAAAAATCTTTCATGGACAATTAGCAGTGTTGAAACAATTGCAGAAATACTTTGGAGTGTGGAGGTGAGGTGTGTGAACATTGACAAAGGAGACAGTCCAGTTTCCTGGAGAAAGAGGTAGAAAGGTGTACAGACAAGAGGTGTTATGCCTACACGTGCACACTAGCTCAGCTTTCCATTTGCAGCTCTTTCCTGAGCAGCACTGGTGGGAAATAGCAATAGGAACCCGCACAAAAAAAAAAAGCTTCCTTCTCGGGTGGTCCCAGCAGATGTGTCCTGCTCAGTGCTCCATGGTTTGGTGATTGTCACCGACCAAATGCAGGAAAATTCTTTCCCAACCAAAATTTGGTGTTACGTTAAATTCTGAGTGTGTCAGCAGATATCCCCAAGGCTAAGCACGTAATCCCACTTATATCCTGAGATAACTTTGGCAGCCAGGTCTATTTTTCCCCTATTCCCTTTAATCCATAAAACCTGGATTCTGTATTTACCTCCTGGGGCAGAAAACATTCCAAGTCCTGATTAAAAGCCTCTGTGCACACAAACCCCTTGATCCTGAGCCACCTTGGTGTGGAGGGCACCGGGTAAAACCTCAGGGTGGATCTTGGGGTTGTGGCAGTGGGGCGATGGAAAGCCCATCTGTGGGGTTGAGAAAAAGGCAGCTCAGCTTCCAGATTAATTCAGCTATGAGGGGAAAAAAAAAAGGACTGAAAGCAAGGGATGTGCAGCTTTTAGGAACTCAGAAGAGCTCCAGCTGTCGTGGGCTGGGAGCAGGAAGCCCTGATGTGCTGCTAGAAGCAAAGAGCCACCCTTTGGCGATGGAAATGAGCCCAGACCGGGGGAGGCTGAGGCTTTCCAAAATGAGCCATGGGCTTTGGAGCTGTCTGAGGGCTCACCTGGGGTTTTGTACTGGAATTTGGGAAGTGTTTAGGGAGAGGATGGGAAATCCACAGAGCAGCAGCATGGGGCTGCCCCTGGCTGCTCTTCCTACCCTTGCAGCAGCAGTGTGAACTGTCTGATGGAGCGGTGAAATGCTGGCTGCTGCGTTTGGCCATCGTGGATGGTCATGGCTGGATGTTTGATGGAGACCTTGGGTTGGATTTCTTTCCTTCCTCCTCTTTTTCTGTACCAAGACTGGCTGCTCCTTGAGAGAGACTGTTTACCACCTTCCCTAGACCCTCTCTTTTCCTTTGCATCCCCCACCTCCATCATAGCCAAGGGTGGGAATGAAGCCCAGAACTTTCTGGGTTGTTGGGACCAACACCTCCCAGGCAGGCACCACGACCCCGTTTACACAAGGCTGAGTAAAAACTGAGCAACTGCCTCCACTTTGGCTCCAACAGCCAGTTTTCAAATGTGTAACTCAAGCCAAGAGCTTCACTTTACTACATATTTTCCACTGAGAGAGTCCCCCGTACAATACGCTGGCGTATCCAGCTTCGTGTGGGCGGCGCAGGCAGCAGAAGCCGATCTCGTTCCTGATTTTCCATAGATGAAAGGGAAATAAATCAACGTGAAAGCAGAGCCAGGAAACGGCATCGTTCGGAGCGGAGGGGGAAGACACAAAAGAGCAACGGTGCGATGTGCTGTGCCGCAGCTTGTAATGAGGGAGAATCTGTTTTTAAACTATCCCTTATGGTTCACACATATGTCATAGAAAAATAACTTCTATAGGAAAAAGCCAGCCCTTGAGCTGGGTTATTAGGGGATTATTTGATTTGGATGGAGAGAGGAGACTTGGAACAGTGTGATCAGCCCTTGGTGAGGTGGTGACATCAGGAGATGGAGTTGGATGGGGGAAAGGCAGCAGTAAATGAAATGGTAAAGTAGGGAACTTGAGTACGTGGTCAGGTCTCCGTGACCACAAGAAGAAATGTGAAGGCTGGGCAGCCTTTGGCAGCCTTGCGGGCTCTAATTTGAGTTTACGGGGAGTTTTCAGAGACTGCACACTCCCCTCTGGGCTGCATCTCCTCTCCAAGGAAATTTCTTCATTTCAGATGAGAACTGAAGCCTGGATAAAAGGGCTCTGCCCAGAGCTGACCCCCACAGCACCGATGGGGACATCAGCCCTGCCGTGGGGCCACTCGGGCCCTGCTGCCAGGGGGATGACCTTTGGGTGGGGACAACTGGGACCTGGAGAGTGGTGAACTGGTGGGGGAGGACCCGGCTGCCCTGGGCTACCTGGTGCTCAAAGGGTGGTGGAGGATGAGGGTGAATGGGGACTTGAGGTTTCTTCCAGGGATTCCTAATGAGTGTGATGAGGAAAATGGAGAAAATCACTTTTTTTGAGACTGATCTGTGGAGTGCAGGATATCGAGCGTATGCTTCAGAAAGGCAGCGCTATTTGGAGCACACCGTGTGTGTGTGTTATTTCAAAATTGCTCATTGTTTCATCTCCTCACTCCCTCTCAGCTTTATTAGCTGCTAGCTAAAGGTCTGGCAGACCATGACAGACAATGGCATCCATTCATTCTGTCCTATTCATCTCTCAGAGGCCTGGGCTGGGCTTTCATGGTTTGTTTGTTTGTTTTTTTCTTTTAATTTCCATGCTGGACAGTGGAAGGGCAGGCTGACACTATCCTCCCTTCCTGTAAATGCCTCCCACAGTGTGCCGGCTATCAGTGTCCCTTTCCAGCAGGCCTGGATGTGAATTTTGCAGGATGCTGTCCCTGGGGCTGTGGTCCCAGCAATGCCGACCTGTGCTGGTCCCCTCACCCTGGCCTCGGGGCACCACCGAAGCCATCAGCACCCTGAGGGAGGGTGGCAATGTGGGTGCAAGCTGCTGCCTGCTCCTCCCCTGCACTGCAGGAGTGGCAGGTAGGGTGTGCATGCAGTGGAGGGAAAAAAAATTTTTTTTTTTTTCATTGCCACCACTGATGTGAAGCCAAGCTTTGCCTGGCTCTGGTACTGTCCCAGCAGTCGGCATCACTGGTCAGTGGGGTCTGAGCCCTGCTGCCACACTGAGTGCTTGCAGTGGCTGTTGGGGAGTGTACCACTTTGTCCCACTGTCCCATTATTTTATCCCTGCATGAAAATCTCTTTCCTTGACTGTCAAGGCTACGGTTGCAAAAGCCCATTGCCAGGTGCCTCCTGACTGTGCTGCTTCAGCATATCCATGGAAGCAAACTTTCTGAGCAAGTATTAAGAGATTTTTTGGAATAGTCTAATTTGCTGCTTGCAAGAGTTCAGAAGCGTAATCTGACTTGATGCTTCAATTAGAGAACAAAACCACACCATGTGAATAGACCTGAGCCAAATCGGCTCCTGTTGGAAAACCATGGGAAGGAGCTGCTAGCAAAACTTCTGCTGGGGAGTTATACTCGTTATTTCGTGAACACTTTGGAATAGTCAATAACTTAAAAGAAAAAAGAAAACCATGTTTAAATTCTGGGTAAATGTCTGATAGGTATCTTGGGATTTTTTTGAACAATCTGTTGCTATGAGGTCACTCTCAGCTGGTGGTGTTAATCTGTAAGCAGATGGTGGGTGCATCTATTAAAGATACCTGTGAACTCAGCAGCGCAATTGCTGAGCAGTTTTTAAAGCATTCCTTTCAAAGATATCCTCTAGATTTACACTATTCCTGCTTAAACATTTGTCATCTGAAGGGGGAGAAACTCAACAGCTGTGTGGTGACCATGCTGGTATTTGGGCTGGATGTAAAGATGGTGACAACAGAGCACATGGTGATTGTGGGGCTTCTATTTTTAGGGATCAACGCTGTAATTTGTGTGGAGTATGACATAAATGCTGATTTTAAGTTAGCAAATGAAGAGTTTGAATGCAGAAATCACAGAGTTGACAAGCTGCTGTGTGGTCATACAGAAAAAAATAACTCCAAGGGTTTGATCCTGGCGTGTTTGCTGGCGAGCCAGGAATGATTACAAGGCTGTTGTGCAGATGGACGAGCCACTCCTTCAGTGAAGGCTCATCCGAGGGTGCCTGGGTGGCAGTGCCAGCCTGAGCGTGGCCAGCATCTGATGACAGGTAGCGACAAACCCTTGGGATCTGCTGTGTCCCAGGATGTTCCTCTGGGAGCTGCCAGGAGAGCTGGAGATGCTTGGTTTTGTCCTCCGTTCTTAGGAAAATTGAGGAGACCAGGGTGTTTTCCACGTATAGGCAGAAATGCAAGAACTACTTATTTTGTGGTGCTTCTGCTCATCTTTTTCCAGTTACTGTGGGAATTGGGAATTTCAGAGATGCCTTGAGATTAGTCAGGTCTAGAGTCCTTCTAATTTGTGTCTCGTGGTTGCTTGTACTTATGGTAGGCACATTAAAGAGATGGGTTCTTGTTGTGCGTGCCTGTGTCAGATGAGATGTGAACTCGCTGCAAAGCCTCCTCCTAGACAATGAATTTGTAGGATGCCATTCTTCTACCTAGCTGTCTCTTTCCGTGACATTTATGGGAGTTTAATTATCTTGAGCCTTTTTCCTCTGTCAAAAGTGATTGAAATCAGCTATCAGATTTGAGAGTTATTGAAACAGACAGACACACCTGTGGCTGCACAAAGAGATCACACATGGCTTGCTTTCAGGGGAAACCAGCCAAAAAAATGCATTGCTGTCCTAATGAATTCGTTAGAGGAGAATGCTTCCTCATGTGTTGGTTCAAACCTTCAAATTCAATAACTCTCAATGTGGTTTAAGGTGTACACAAGAGGGATGAATATTTAGTTGCTAGCAGTTGTAATTACAGAGGTGGCCAGAAGGCTGGGTTGTTTCTTTGGTGAAGGTTTTTCCCCCTATTTCCTCTAGGTAGGATCTGTGTTGGGAGAGACCCAGTTCTTCTCCAGGTCCTCGTGCTGGCAAGAACACAAGAACTGGTTCTGCCTAGCTGAACGGAGGCAACATTTCAGACCCCACGCAAGGAGCTTGCACAGATCAGGTCTGCTAAGGCCCTCCACCAGGTCTGACCTGAACATCTCGTGTGTTCCCTAGGAGATGGTGCGAGCGTGCCAAGTCCTTCTGCCAAGCTGGCCCTGCGTGCAGAGCCTCAACCTGCTTTTCTCTCATTCCAGCTCTTCTCAGAATCAGGTTTCCTATTTTTCAGTCAAAACTGGAGAGGGGAAAAGAGTCAGACTATTTACCGTGTTCATGGGAGTTTTGGAGCAGCCAAAGAAAACTGAGTCACTTTGGAAGGGTTCTCTGCAGTCAGGTTTTTTACCTTTTTTTTTTTTTTTTCCACTCTTCCCCTGAAATAGAAGGAACACCTTTGCCCAGCCAGCAACTCAAGAATAAGCCAGCAAACGAGTTATTTCTTCCAGTCAAGCCTGGTTAGTAGCATGGTCTAGATGGATCGCATTGCAAGGTTTCCATCCCACAGCTACGAGAACCTCAGGGACCTTTGGTGACTCAGTCCCCATGAGCCAAGGGACTCCAGCTCCTGTCCCCTTTTCTGTTCTTGGGGCAGGTGTCACTGCAGGAGATCTGTAAATGGTTTCTCAAGAGCAGAGCATCAGCTGAGGATGCTCTCAGGAGAGCCACAGCAGGCTGCTCCTTGTAGATGGACACAGTTCTTCATCCTACAGCCCTAAGGTCCCCCTGGAGCTGGTGTCACCAGCTGAGGGGGTTTGTTTTTGCACAGGTGGGTATCATGGGCAGGTCCTGTGGCTTGGCTTTGCATCAGCTGCAGGTGGTGGAAATCCCAAAGATTATTAGGGCTCAGCTGGGGTGACTGGTCCAGGGGGTAAAGGGCTTGTGCTCGGCTGGCTTCAGCCCTTCAGAGGAGGGGTTCGGGGCTGGTGGAGAGCACCAGTGTCCTCTGAAGGGCTGGGGGGGACAGGGAGCCTGCCCTGTGCTGCATGATAAGATGAGTCCCTCTGGAATGGGCTCCGGAGGCTGTGGTGGCCAGGGCAGGGTCCGTCCCTGTGGTCGTGGCGTGGGGTCGGTGCTCCGGTGGGAAAAGCGTGCTCTGCTCCGGAGGCGATGCTTGGGTGCTCTGTAAACACCCGGCGATAGCTGCGTTTGACACATCCCAGCTTTTGCAGGAAGTGGACGGGGCTCAGGATTAAGCCCGGGCTTTAGGAAAGCTGCTGGGGATATGTCGGGCTTTATGTGCATGCCCTGTGCCAGGAGTGGAAACTAAGTCATGAGGAAGTCAAAGGCTTCCAAAAGTACCCAAATCTGGATGCTTTCCTCCTCTATCAGTGGAGGAGCTTGCTTAAGTTAGCAGAGCTTAACCTCTGCTTCTAGAGATATCACACGTAAAAATCTACATGCTTAGATACGCAGCAGGGGTGTGGAAAGCACGTTTGCAAGCATTGCAGCTGCAAAGTGGAGCTTAGAGAAGTGTGCAGAGGGAGGAAAGCATCCTTGTCACTCGTGCGCCACGTGAGGTGGAAGTACTCTGGAAAAGTGTCATGTTTCCTGGGTGATAATTAAAGACTCCGCTGCTGTGTCTGTACATAGTGATAGAGTCAGGGTATGCAGCCTTAAATCCAGTAGTTCAAAACTTTTGGGACCCTTGCAGACTTTTTCTTTTTTCTTTTTTTTTTCTTTTTTTTCCTAATTGTGTATGTGTGCGCGCGCAGGCAGGTTGTTTTTAAAAGAAAAATTGCAAAATTGGCTTCAGCCATATGATTTCACATTGACATCGATCAAGTTTATCAGTGAGCAGAGGATGCCTGTGTACGGGCACGTGCATGCGTATGTATACATACATGAAACATCTCTTACGGATAACCTAACATGCAGCTGCTACTTTAGAGAGAAAATATTTACTTCATTGTGATGAAATTTGAACTAGGAGTCATCCAGTTTAATAAAAACGTGTGGTTTGGATTCCTTGTTCTTCGCATATGTTTCTAATCTGCTGGGGGGGTTCAGACCATCTGCCCAGAACACACAATTAAAAAAAAAAAAGTTTAAAAATGCTCATTTTGCAAATATAAAGGCTGACTTTACAACAGGAAAATGAAATTTGAGAGTAATGTCCTCTCTTTATTGGGGTGGAGAGATGTGAGACCGTCAGGGCTTTTCTTCTTCTCTTTCTTTTCTGCCTTTAAAACCCTGAACTATTATTTTTCCTCTCTTTGCAGACTAGCAGCAGAAACCTCTCATATTATTTTTGCCGATGTTAGCACAGTGCTGGGCCAGGCTGCAGAGAAGGAGCGGATATAAAGCAGCCTTTTGTCACACCAGGCTGCGCAGCCCCTCTCCCTGTCCGTCCGTCTGTCCCTCCAGGCTGGGGCCGCAGGGCAGGCAAAGCCCTTCCACTGCAGCCCACTTTCCCTGTCCAAAACTCATTGTCTTGCACCCAAAAATCCTACCGGATAGATTGTGGTTTGTTTAACAGACATAAATATACAAAAATAGCCTGCAGAGCTGAATATCTGAGCACGACGGTTTGTTGATTCAAGGATATCTGTCTTTTTGGGTGTTTTTAGCAGGTCTTTGTGTTTGCTTTAGTTTTTAAGGCATCTTGGCCGCCTTTGCCTTTCCTGCCGTCCCTACCGCTTGGCTGCTGCTTTGCCCTGGGCGTACCTTCCCATCCCAGAGAAAGAGTGACCGTGTTTGCACTTCCTCAAAAGAGGAGGAATGCAGACACACCGAGAGCGGGGTGCTGGCCCCGCCGATGGCAGCGGCTTTAAAAGGGACCTGGGTGAGCAGGGAGCTTGAAGTAGAAGGGGGAAAAAAAAAAATAATTGTAAATATTCTGTTCTAAAGGACTGCAGGGCGTGATGGTGATGCCGTTTGCAGCGGCTGATGTAAGGCTCCCTCCACAGAGCTGTAAGGTGTGAGGATAAACAGGAGCCAAGGAGTCATTTCTCCTCGGGGTGGGTCCAGCTCCCTGCTGCAATTAGCTGCAGGACTTATTAAAAGTACTCGTCCGCTTTGCAGCGCAGCCCGTGGCGCACGCAGCCGATGTCTGGTGGTTTGCAGCACCAGACATGAGTCAAGGGAAAGCTGGACACAGCTCCTGGTACGTGCGTGGGACGGACGCTGCCTCCTGCTCCGCTGCCTGACCCGGGATGCTCCCGCGGGAGCCTCTCAGCCGGCGTTGCAAGGACAAGAGGCTTACACCACAGTCCAGTTTCTGCTGCATTGGCCACCTTTACCGCTAAATTTTTTTTTTTCCCCCCCCCCCCCCCCTTTTATTTTTCCCCCCTAGCTTAAATTTTCCCAATTGCTGGAGAAAAATCCCCCTTGCTCCCAGCCGCTGTGCCTCTCGTGCAGCCCGGCCGCAGGTCCTGCCGCATCAGCAGACCTGCCGAGAGATGCTGTGCTGTTCCCACAGTGGCTTTTCCAGCTCAGAAACAAAAATTCTGGAGAAATGCATTGCCACGATAGCCTTGCAGTGAATACTTTGTAGATTTGATGCTTTCTGTGCTTTTGCCAGCAGCACCTGTTTTCCAAGCTGCCTCTTTCTCAAGGAGTGGTTTTCTCTCTACCCCGTGTCCCCTAAATTCCTGGATCTTAATTAGATGACAGGTTGCTAATCTGCCTTATCTGGGTTTTTCCATTCATTTGGTAAATTTCTGAACAAAACCTGTCCTCCCAGGTCTAGGCATCTGCTTTTAGCTAGGAAAGACTCATTGCCCACTGGAAGCAATGCTCGTTTATGGCTTCCAGCAGGAGCCGCAGGGGAACAAAGTGTGCGATGGGCACGTAACGCTTCATCCGAGCCCTGCGGCTGCTTTTGCAGTCAGTCAGGGTCGAGGTTGAATAAGGTGAAGTACAATTGCCTCAGAGCATAAAGCATTTGATCTTTAAGCTGGTGATTAGATGTCTCTTCTGAAAGGATGGAGGGTTCAATTAGGCGAAGTGCCTGGGGATGAATCAGTGTTGGCAGCGAGGGGATGGGGAGCTGGTCCAGGGAGGATGGGACTGGGTGGTCCGGGTGGTGGGTCTGGAGTTTGGCTTGAGCTCTTGCCCCATCCTTAAATGACCATTTGAGCCTGGTCAGGTTTTTTTGTCCCTTTTCTGTTCTTTTAGGGCATTGCCAGTCCGTCCATAAGAAGCTCTGGGGTGTGATGGTTAAACGGGCTGGGGGAGCAAAGGGATGAGGAAGGGGGTGGCTGTAGAGATGTTCTATGGGACTGGAGAGAGCACAGGGGCTCTGGGCTGTCAGGACTGGGGGAGGACTCCAGGGAAAGTGGCAGGAAGATGTCAGCAGTGATGAATAGGTATGACAAGGGCAAGAAAATCTTTCACCCACTGAGGATGGAGAACTGGAATAGCGGATGGGTCCATCCGTCGCCCATAAAGCATCATCACGTAAATAATCCATACTGTGGGTATTGTCTTTGTGAATTAGCTCTGTGCTGTCACTTAGAAAAGGACTTTGGTGGAAGCTCTGGCTTCATATTTGCTCCAGCAAGCGGAGAGGATGCTCGGCTTTGTGCCGGTGGCTGTGGCTGCTGCTGGGGGAGTGTTTACCTTAGGGCAGGGCGTTATTTACATTGTGTGGTTGTGAGAGCTGGAGTGGGGGGGAAAGTAACCGCCTGGAAATGAACCTCGTGTTAATGTCTCCTGCTCTGCTAACGACTCGAGTCCTTGACTGGTATTTGGGTATTGGCAGAGTGACAGCTTCTTCAGGAGAGATTTCCAGAATTAGCGAAGCCATCTGGCTTTTGTTCTCTTAGAGAAGCGCTTGTCCTTCCCTTCTAGTAACGAACCGTTGCTAAACTGCTCGTAATTTGGGTTGTGATATTACGCCAGCAGACCTACAGCGTGCTGTGGCCTCTGCAAGCGCAAATGAAACACAGCCGGTGCTCCAAAACACCTCTTTTCTGAGAAGCAGCCGTGGAGAGGCTGACCTCAGCATCCAGGATGGAGGAAACACGACGTGGTACTGCCCGACCGCGATTCCATCCCTCGGAGCAGGGCTGGGGCTGAGGACAGCTCGGAGCCCAGGGTGGTGGCAGGGGTCGGGGAGGGGATCGTGCTTCCCTGCCCTGCTCCTTCCAAAGGCAGCGGCCAGGGCTAACAGCCAGTTAGTGGATGTTCCCGTGATAGGAAATAGGTTCGTCCCTGGGATTATAAAATGCAAAGGTTGAAAATTACTGGGGAGGTTAATTACCTCTGAGCTAAAGGGCTTGTTTTCTTCTTGTTGCTGTGGTCAGGGAAAGGCTTGTGGGCTGTCAGAATAATTCCTGTAGCTTGTGTTCTGTAAGTTTAGTATCAGATGTGCTGATGGCTTAGCTCAGGGGTGAGGATGCAGGACTAGGGTGACACGTCGTGAGAGCAGGGTTTCCTGGGGCTCCTCCTCTCCCAGAGGGAGATGCAGTGAGAAAGAAAAACTATTATCAGCCCTTGAGAGGATTCTCCCTGAAGCCATATTTGGTTCTCCTGAAACTTCTACCCCTTTTCTGTGCAATTAAACCTGTTTTTTTTCCGAAGAGGGCTTAGGAGAGGCTCTTATCCAAGTGCCAGAAGCCAGGAGGGAGCCATTCTTGTGGTGC
>NW_010136239.1:20140-26591 GCF_000699245.1 Pterocles gutturalis | reverse complement strand
GCAGCCCCTCTGCGCAGGATGGGGAAGCAAACATCCGCTGGGCTTATCCAACCCACCAAGTATTTGTAGCTGACTCATGACTGTATATAAGCCGAGGCTTTTTTTTTCTTTTTCTTTTTCTTTTTCTTTTTTTTTTTTTTTTTTTTTTTCCCCAGACCTCTAACTATTGCTTTCCCATTTTGTAGTGCAAAGTTTTTGGAAGCCTGAAGGAAGCCCGTTAGGTACCAGTTGCTCTGTCTGGTGAGCTCGATCCTTTTGGGGCTGGCCAGCAAGAAGGGTTGAGGACAGAGCAGGGGCTGGGGGGTGACAAGGCTTTGTCTGACCCCATGGTTGCAGTTTGGCTTCTTTTCTGGAGCAGCTGTATTTAAATGAGGGACTCTAGGATGATGCCACTGTAACAAGGGATGCACCGGTGCTCTGAGCAGTTACCCTACCTCTGCCTTGGGGTCTCGCTGCACTGGCAGAGCTGGGGGAATGGTGAGCTCTGCGTCATCTCTTGCTTCTCTTCTGTGATTTCTCTGCTACCACTTTTACTCCAGTGTGTGCAGAGCTGCTTGGAGCAGGGCAGCCTCTGAGCAGAGAGCATCTGTCCATGGGCAAGTGCTGGTGACAGGGTTTATCAAGTGGAACATCTGAGGGCTGGCAGGTCATCTCTGAGACAGGGATTAAGTTTTTTGGAAACTCACTGGTGGCTGGCATCTCTAAGCTTCCACTTCATTATAGAGCCTCAATGAATTTCTGCCGCTCTTCAGCCTCCTGGCTGGGTTTGCGTTTATAGAACCAGGGAGTTTGTCCTAATAAAAATCAGCAGCGTCCCAATTGCTTCCGATAACTTTAAAGATTTTTTTTTTTTTTTTCATGTGTGTGTTACAATTGTATATCCTGGGCCTGTGGTTGTCCAGTTTAAATGTGGCAGTTCAAAAAGGCACATCAAGCAGTATTTATTCTCATGGATGTTAAGAATCTCGAAGATTTCTGGGGTAGCGCACTAAAACAACAGTGCAGTGCATTATCGGTGCGTTGCGGTGAGAGCCCCCAAGAATCCCAGTATTTATGGAGCTGCTGCCAATGGCAGATGAAGTCACTCCGATTATCTTCGCCAACTGTTTGTTTTGTTGAACCACAGCAATTTCTCCAAGTTACTGAAGTTGATGTCATTGGAAGTGATGTGACATTTTTGCACACATATAGGAAAAGCGTTAAAAAATGCTCCAGAAGAGCTTTTCCAGTCTTGTCTGGGAGCTGGCTGGGGAGTTGAATTAAACTGGCCTGATGGAACTTAATCCATAAAGCAAATGAGTCATCTGGAATAAATGGCTTTACCATAAATGTCAGGCAGATTCTTACTGGTCCTGACAGTTAGCACTTACATCTGTTTGGAGCAAATAAAAGCCTTGCAATTCACAGTCATTTTCATAAATGTGCTGTCCTGCCTCTTCCTCTCCATGGGAAGCTCTAGGAATAAAGGTCAAAATGGGATTTATTTCCTTTTTTAAAAAGTAGCTCCTATGAAGGATGAAATACTGGTTATTTTCAGGCAAAAATTGCTCTTCTTTTTTTTCCACTTCAAATTTTTTTGTCAAATCGGAGAAGTGCAACTGTGCCTTGCCTCTGCGTGCTCAGAAGTACCCCAGTTACTGGAGCTCGTGAGCCCTGGGTGCCCAGAGGTGACCAGATTGTTCATGTGCCCAAAGAGGACTTTATCCCTCTGTCGGCAGGGGTGGCTGGGCTGGAGTCTGCTGTGTGGGTGAATTCTCCTTCAAAGCAATACCAGCACTTTACTGACCTGCTCCCTGACTTACGATACCTCTTTCCTTGAAGATAAGTCTTAAAAACCTAAATGACTTGGCTGGTAAAGTCTTTAAACCTCTCACTTAGTGTAATTGTAAGTTCTCTTTCTCACAAAGGTTTAATGGAAAATCCGTAGCTGTTGCATGTGTGTGTGCAGGGGGCAGGAAATTAATGGTCTCTTCGTTATCGCTGCTCTTGCTGAAAAAAGCAGATGCTGCCATAGGAAGGAGAGAGAGGCTGGGGGGGTTTGTGTAACCATAACAGTGGAACAAATAGACGCTCGCGCGAGGAAAGGGAGCGGAGCTGGCTGCCGCCTTTGTCGGCCGCGCCGGGGTTGGGGACAGCTATCTCTCGGGGAAATGTATTAGCGGCAACACACTTGAGAGGACACAAAAAGCTCGCGAACCTCCCAGCACGGCTTGCTCTATTTAAAGTCAGCTTTTTAAATCAAAGAAATGGGGCTCTTGACAGCAGAGCTTTGTGCATCTTTTGTGAAGTTCAGATACTGGGGCGCTTTATTCCAGACTAAATTAGCCCATTTTGTTGTTTCGCACTGAGGGATGAGGTCAGTTGACTGGGAATCTTGCTAACAAGGTTTTACTCCTGTCTGCTTTTCACAAGTGTTAACACGGGGTATCCACCAGCGCCGTGCGTTGCTGTTAATGAAACAAAGATGAATGGTCTAGCAACCCCGTGAGCTCCCCTCCTTCCCCCACCGCCGAGCTGCTCAACCCATGTCAGTCTACTTGAGCTTGGATGCTCCCTGGGGCTCTCATTCCTCCCAAATCGGGTGTGTTGGTTTTCCTTCTGATTTTGCATGCTTGCACGCTGCTGCTGGAACAACAAGAAAAGGATGAACTTTGCTGGCCAGGGTGATTGATTGGGTTTGAAAAGGAAATGGGAAAATAGTAGGTACGTTGAATGATGCTCACGAAGCGTGGTGAGCTCTGAAGGAGCTGTCTGAGGCAGCTCACGCTTTTTCCTGGCACCCTTTGCGTACCAAATTTATTCGGTTGCGCACTGACTTTCTCAGGTTCTTGACCCAGAACTAGCAGGGAGGTTCCCTTGTTCATCCTTTCCCCCCCCAGCAGAACCGCTGGGCCAGCGCTGTCCTTTGGCGTGTTGAGTGACATTGGGGCTTGTGCCATGGCCACAACACTTGAGCCTGTGGCTCCTGGGACTTGGAGGTGACATCCTTCCGTGTACTCAAAGGCACCGCCACACCTTGAGCCATCGGACCCAGAGGATGCTCAGCGCCTGTTGTGCTGCGGGGGAAGCAGGGTGAGATCCAGCCGGGATTTCTCCCCACGCACAGCTCAGGAGCTGCCATCAGCTGAGACTAAAAGCAAACTCAGCTTTAGCAAATTCTCTTCTGCTTAACCTTTTGCACTGTGTTTAGCCAACATGCCTCTCTTTGCTTTATCTGTTCCTCAAGAAAAACCCAGTTATAGTCCTGGTCACTTATAGGATGCAGCCTATCAGCTCTCCTTGAGGTGTAAATCCAACCTTATCAGGAAGAAAAAGCTTTCAGCCTTCCTTTTTCTGCCTCTTGGAGACAAGCACCAAGCCTGCTTTTTGTGGCTGTTTTATTTCAGCTTATCCCAACAGTGCCGGACACTCCTCATAACCCCGTGGAAACCAGGGGGGCTTTAACCACCTAGGAGAAGGGCATAAATGGCTTAACTCGGGCGTCAATGAGGGGTGACTGAGGTCCTGTGTGCAGAAATAGCAGCTGGAAGGGTCTTCATGTCATCAACTCAAAGCAAATTGCCTTGGCTGGGTTGGGCATCCTCCACTGGATGGAGCTCCAAAGGGCGGGCAACCTGGTTTGCTGTTCTGAACCGCCTTTGGAGACAGAGGGGATAATATATGGTGTGGGGAACCCCGTAACACCCCCAGCTCCTTCGAGGCTCTGCTGAGGGCTGGATGATGTCCTCTAGGTCACACCAAGGCCGAGTTCCCCATGGGGGTCACATTGTCAGGGGGTGGCCAGAGCTGGCTGGCAACGGGAAATGTTCTCCGAGACAAAAACTTGGCATTTTCCATTTTCCTAATACTGTATCCCCATTTTTGGTAGTTTTTTTGAATAAGAAAAGCCAGGACAGTAATGACAGAACAGCTGCCTGGATTTATTAAAAAAAAAAAAAAAAAAAAAAAGCAAAAGGCATGGAAAGACTATTTCTTTTGCTTAAAATAGAAAATTGAAAACTACTTTGCAGACATTTCTGTTAATTTTATGAATTCACAGGAAACAATGACTAATAAGCTTAAACCAACGCTCAATTTTAGGGTAACTTGCGTAGCATTGAGAGGTGCCCAGACGTTACGGTGAGGGGCTGCAGAGATGGGTGCGATAACCTGGGAATCGAGGAGGGAAACCCTTGGCAGCACTAAGCTGCCCCTGCCCTCGGAGCCAGGCAGGATGCGAGCAGGTCTGCAGAGTCCTCACAACCTTCTTTCCTGGTGGATCTCTGCCAAAAATGTAAACAGCACTTTTTTTTGGTGAAGTTGGGGGCATGTGTTGATGGGAGGCTGAGCTCCCCACGGACCCAGCGGCACCCGCGGCTGGACTGAGTGCAGCTTGTGTGCACAAAGGCAGATCTGGCCCATAATTTCAAAAATATCCCTCGGTTTTCCACGGGGCTGTTCACTAGTCTGGCCAGGCTCCCTTTAGAGCTTCTGGTTCCTATTACATGCCCAAGTCATCCTTCCAGTTCTGCTGTAATGCTCCTTCTTTTTCCCCTGATGCCTTAGCCATGGTTTTCTATTATTAAATAAGATTCTTTTTTTTGCCCCTAATTAAAGTATCAGCTCTAATAATCTGAGTAGTAAAGTCTTATGCAACTGTCTACTGAATAAACTAGTTTTTGGCGTTTGGTTAAGCAGTGCAGTGGCTCTTTAGGAAACTAAGGAGCAATTTCTGCTCTGGGCTGTGGCTGCATGGTCCTTTGTTATATAGCGAGTGGTTCGTAGGGCAGCCGCAGTGTCTCCTGAGCCTGCTTTGCACCTGGCTTTCAATAAACCGATGAAAACCCCCTCCCTCTTTTCTCTTTTTCTGATGATCAGATGCATTTCTAATCTTTTTCTATGTCTGCTGCACTGTTGTGGGTGAAAAATTGAGACATAGAAAGCAGGGTGTGATGTCTTTTATGAGACCAACTGATAGGGTGGGAGAAGCAGAGAGGTTTTGAGGCCAATAAACAGCTTTTTGGACTAGGCAGGGCAACTCCAGAGCTGGGACCGGGCAGCAAAGAGCCTGTTTATTGTCCCCAGGACACTGCTGGTGTGGGGTGCCCAGAGCCCTTTTATTTCCACTCCACCTGCCTTGCCCGAGGCTGTCAGCACAGTTGCAGGTGTGAGGTGACTCCACCTGCCTTGCCCGAGGCTGTCAGCACCGTCTATTGCAGGTGTGGGGTGATCTCTCTGCAGATGTTATCTTTTGGGAAGGTGCATCTGGGACCGGGTGTGAAGTGTGGTGGCTTCACACCCTGCAGAGCAGCCCCAGGCAAGTGGCTGCTTGACCTGGCCCTGGGCACAGAGGGTTCTCACCTGGTTCATCTCAGATGATGTACCCGTGTCAGGGAGGTGGCTCTGCCAAGTGTTTTGCTTTTCATTTCTCGGTGGTGTTTATCCTCCTGACTGCAGTCTCAGGCTGGTGGCTCCACGTGCACCATCCATCTCCCCAACGCTTTGTCTCTCCTTCCTTGCAGGGCGACATCCAGCAGCTCCTGATCGTGGCAGACCCCCGAGCAGCCCACGATTACTGCGAACACTACAGCCCCGACTGTGACACCGCCATCCCCGACTCCCCCCAGTCCCAGGACCCCAACCAGGACGAATACGTAAGTCTCTTGCATGGGATGGGGAGACCCACGGAGGTGGCAGGGGATGGGGATGCTTTTGGGGCGGCAGCATCCAGCTCCATGCTGCGGTTGCAAACACACTCTGCTTCTTCCTTCTCTTCATCTTCCCTGCAAATCGTCTGTAAGGGCCAAGACAGAGCTTGTGTTTAGGATTCATAGGGTCTAGGCTTGGGTCTTGCCCTCGGGAGTTTCTCTTCCTTTCTGTGCTCCCTCCGTTTCCAGAGACTGAAGCAAATATTTTCCTGGAGCTCAAAAACATGCAGGAGAGACAACCTGAGCCCAGTGTGAAATATTCCCTGGCGGGGGGAATCCTGTCCAAAACAGGCACCTGCTTCCAAAGTTTGAATTTTACTGTTGACCTTGTAAAAAGATTAAGCAGGTTTTTTTCAATATTCTTTGAAACAGCAGGTGTTAAAGGAGGAGGAAACATTTTTACCTATGTATTTGCCATTTGAATTTTATTTTGGAAGAAATGCTCCAAGCTCATCTGTATAAGCTGCTGTGCTCAATATTTTTTTCTACAATGAGTTAGCCTCAGTCTTTTTTTTAAAATTTTCTTTCCTTTTTTTTTTTCTTTAAAGACAAGACTACCGCAGTAGTCTGCTGCTCAATTAGAAATGTCTGAGTATGGCTGATTTCCAGAAGAACATCACCTGAATTTTACACATTTTTAAGAGGTCTCAGCAATCGATGTGTCTGGCATTCTCAGCCGCTTCTCAGCATCTTAGCTGCTCTCTTGGTCTGATTTGTCAGTCCAGGCACTCTCTTGCTTTCAGCTGGTCTCAGATCTTTGGGCT
>NW_010136239.1:12647-20124 GCF_000699245.1 Pterocles gutturalis | reverse complement strand
TAATGCCACCAACCCGCTCTGGCTTAGGGCTCTGGGAGCAGAGCGATGCTCGCAGGAGAGGCACCGCCGCCCAGCCCCGGGAAAGTGCCGTAACCGCTCCGCCAGCGCTTCTGGAGAAACAATAAATAAGTAAAATAAAATAAACTTCGGTATGGTCAAAATATGTGGTAGTAGGAAAATAAAACTCTTTTTTTCAGAGCCAGCAGTTCAACAAGGGCTGGCTTGTCTCAGGGCTGTGTTGCTCCGTGTAAGAATAACTTTTCCACGCGCCGGCGTCTGCTGCCAGTGAGAGCGATGGACTGGCGAAGAAATTTGCCATGCCTGGCTGTAACCAAATGTTTTGTTTGTATTTCATTTTGAAGAATGACTGACGCCTTGTGGAAAGTGCTGAAAATATCTTGTTTCCAAAGCGCTTCTGCCCACGGGCGGGTGGGAAGTCACGCAGATGCTATTAATGCAGTCAAATGAGGGAAAATAGCGTCATCCCTGCTTCTCAGGGTGGCTGCGTGACTCAAGGGTTTTCTTCCCCTCTCTGAATATGTCAGATGTGTGACCTGGGCGGTCTCAACAATCTGAGGTTAAAAAAAAAAAAAAAGTGTTTTCTGTTTTTTTTATTGCGTTATTGTGGGTGACTGAGTTGCTGCAGGGTAGATCCATCCTCTCCATCCTAAGTGAGAACGTGCCCCAGGACTGAGAGGTGACTGGGAACCTCCTCGAATCACAGCCATTGCCAAAGCAGCCCCAAGCCAGGCTCTTGGGGAAGGTTTCACAGAAGCTGATGAACAAGAGGAAGGGAAAGATTTCACTGCATGGGTCTGCATCACAGCATGGCTCCGTTGACATAAAATAATGTCTAAAAGAACTGGAAAAAATGTGTTTGGGTTCTGCCAGCTTATCTTCTGCTTTTCATCTTCTCTTTGCAGTACACTGATGGGGAGGGAGAAGGCGACACCTACTACTACGAGTACCCCTACTATGAAGATGTCGATGAAGCCATCAAGCCAGAAGCACCCACCACCAAACCTGGCACTCCGGAGGTGGCTGCTGGAGAGAGACCTGAAACCAAGGAGGTACCAACATGGGGTCCTGGCGAAGATGCCTTTGATAAATGGCACCTTTGGAGAGGCGGGGAGGTGGAGGGCGATGCAGAATTTTCTTTGTGTTTCTCTGATTCTGGCATTTTATTTCTGCAATAGGACTATCCTGCCCCAACGCCATCACCTGATGTGGGGGACCTGGGCAAGCCGACAAAAGAGGATGCTACGGTGGATGATCCCCTTGTAGATGAGTACAACTATGAAACCATTAATGAAGAATACTTCACGCCTCTCCCCTACGAAGATGTCAACTACAACGAAGAAGTAGACACCCAGGGCGGACTCACTGAAAACGCCGTGGAAGCTGAACTCCCCACGAGTACCGTCATCACCTACAACGAGACCGATGTAATTTTGATGAATGTTTTTTCCTTGCACTTTGTTTTTTATTAATTCTGGTATTTCTTAGCCCTGAGAGCAAAAGAGATGTGATCATCCATATGGTAAATCTGTAAGTGGTTTGGGCAGCTGTTGGAGGAGGAAGATTCTCGTAAAATATTTTCACTCCAGATATGTCAGGGTGTGGAACACAGATATTTAGAACTTGGTTAAGGATTATTCCCCTGGAAAAATCTGTTCATATCGACATCTGCATTTCCCTGTGCAAAGTGCTTGTCTGACAAAAAGAAAAACGAGGGTTGGTGTTAAAATCTAAGCAAAACCATTTTATTTCAAAGCTTTTAATATAAATCCTTACAATGTTGATTTGATGGAGAACATCAATATTTTTCATTTTGTCGTTCCCACTGCATAGCTTCTCTACCTTTTTCAGATTGTAATTTAAAAAAAAAAAAAACCCCAAACATTTCAACACCGAGACAAACCCTTATTTCAAACTGCTGCATTAACCCAGAGAGAACGCGTCTGGTTTGTGCACAGATCTGCTCAGAGATGAGATCCCACATTTGATGTTTCTGTTGGAGCGATTACATTTTTAGTTACCCACACTTTAATGTACTTCGAGTGAAATATGTTGCACTTGAGACTCTTCTATCCTTAAGACTTGCCCAGTTTTTGCGTTTTGTATTAGTGCTCAAATAGCTGTGAACGTTGGTCTCATCCAAGGATGAGACTGAGATAAATTGTCGTGCGGTTGCGTGCTGTACAGCTCACCATGCGAGGAAGTAACCGCGCTAGATGAGGCAAATTCCTCACTATCCAGGAGCGTCAGGAAGGGGAGCTGATAGTGGGATAACGTGTTCTGGGAGGTATGATGGGACTTGGCAGAGTTTTTTGGTTCCTCCTTGAATGGAGAACTACTTGGTTATGGCACTGTCAAAACTCAAGGCTTTCTGGGAGGTGCTGGAGAGTGGCAAAAGAGACAGCGAAAATTGGCCAACAGATTTGGAGCTGGACCTGGAAGTTTGAATGAAAAGGTGTCGGGGAAAGTGTCCAAGCAAAGAGCCGAGCAGCTGGAGAGAGGCTGGGGGGAAGCCAGCCACCCCGCGGGCTGGTGGCCCGGTGGGGATCGAGTCTAGCCAACTGGGGATGAAAAATGCGGTGGAGGAGGAGGAGGTTGAGCAGCCCAAAGTGATACACAGAGAGAAACAGAAACGGCTCCAGCGTATCGAGGAAGTGAGCGCCAACCTGAGTGAACCCGCGGATGGGAAACTTTTCTGTTTCCTGACAAAGAGCCAGAAATCTTTGGCCAAGCTTGAACTTTCTAATAGAGAGGAATTAAAAATTGGATAGCGTGACCTTAAAAAAAAAATTGGAAGAGGAAATAAGAGGTTTAAGGGCCACTTGAGTTGTTAGGAAAAGGAAATGGAAGAGAAGGAAAGTTCAGGTAGGGAAACACAGGGTGAGGCTTTGCTATGGGCAAGCTCAGCCTGCTCTCAGCAAAGCACCTCGCAGGGCGAGGGAGCCAACTGCCCACCTCCAGCAGCTCCAACAGACCGTGTTCAGAGGGGAGGGCTGTGGGACTGCCCTGGGGGTGGAGGTTGCTCCAGTGAACCTTTATCTGATGACCAGAGAAAAGGACTTGCCTGGCTGAAGGAGGTTCCCGTGCAGCAAGACGAAGGTTAACACAGGGTGACATTGCAAAGACTCCCCCAAAAGTGCCAGCCTGGGGGATGGATCTCCAAGAGGATATGGATTTTGGGTAATACAGCTCATAGTGGGAGCTAAGGACCCTGCCTGCAGCCACAGACTCCTGGGGAAACCGAATCCTTTACTCCAGCAGCAGACCCAGCTGCTTTAGGAGCAGTAGGGAAGCGAGGATCAGGAGCTCGTGTGTGTAATTGCCCACCTAGTACCTGGTGCTAGGAACAGGCTTTCAGTGGGAGATACAGCGAAGTCTATTTGCTCCAAAAAACCCCGCAAACAAACAAAACCAAAAAACCAAACCACAATAAACCAACCAAGCAAAAAACACCCAAAAACCCCCCAAAAACCCCATGAGTTTTTTGGATAGTTTAGGAAATTATTATAGTTGTCTTGGTCACAAATAAGTGGCATAATGTAGAGTAGTCCCAGGTTTCCGCTGGCAGCTGGAGTCCCCACACTGTCGCACCGGGCTGGGCTGGGACACCGGGTGTCCCTGGGCTGTGACAGTGCCAGCCCCGGCGCTGCTCATTGCCAGTTGTGGGATCAACGGGGGATGATGCAGAATGGTCACGTTTAGCATCCCAAGATCAGGATGTGCTTGTCACTGTGGAAGTTCTCGGTGTTTTGGGAAGACTCTAATTCCTACAGTGGGAATTATAAGGGGGTTCATTTTTATGCCATTTAAACTTTGTGGAGCCTGGGCGAGAGGTTTTGGAGCCGGCGTAGTCGCTGAACTCTCCTGGGCTCGCGTTTCGGTATGGCCAATAACTCCGTGATAAATGCCAGGGAAGCAATTGGAGATTTAGCAGGCAGCAGTGCTCCCGTGAACCAGAGGAGCTGGGGACAGATATATTTTGTTCGGTGCCTGCTATTCATCAGGCAGTTTGCTTTACTTGTCCGGATGCATCCACCAGGGCTTCATACCTGCGTCGCTTTCCCAAAAGGGAAGCAAAAGGTGATTTAAATGAAGCTGTTACCAACAATGGAGAGTCACAGTGTTTTGTACACTGATTTTTTTTGGACCTCCTCTTTTCTTTGTGGACTGTTTGCTGATTCAGGTTATCTTAACAGCATTGTTCAGGAGATTATTTTTAGGCTTTTGTTTTGGTTTTTCTCCAAAGCACCTGCAAATCTCAGCATGGAGAGCTTTTCTCCTTCTCTGCCCAGTTATTCAAACTATCATCTCTTTTCATGCAGATTGCCTTGGGGATCTTAATCAAAATATCAAACCAGACATTTTTGACATGAATGTCAAGAAATGCAATTTGAAGAAAGCTTGCTATGTTATCCCCAAAAGCCTTATAGCAAGATAAACAGGTTTTAAGGTTTCAGAGTGCAAACCCAGATGAAAGATTTCAAGCAGGATAAAAGCCGTGTGTGATAGCGCTAAATCCATTTGAACAGTACAAAGGAAAAATAATGCTAACTTTTCCAAGTTTGCTAATTGAGTCATTGCCAAACTCTAATTTCTGCAAAAACCCACTTGGTATTTGCAGAGGTAAAAGAAGATGGGGTGGCAGAGGAGGGATGATTGCTATAGCACTGTAGGTTATTCTTACTTTAAAACCACTTGCATTTAGATGCCGATCCTCATGCTTATGGGTTCTGAGCAGTGTTGGCACAGAAACAAAGTCTGCAAGCAGTGGTGGCATTGAAATTATTTTTAATTCATAGCAGTGAGGAGATAATTTATCTGGGAAGCACTGGAAATATTTCTATTTATGGACCATTTTGGTCATTACCTGGATGGGAAAGAAACAACAACAAAAAGTTATCAGCACATGTTCTTTACCACGCTGTTCAGTCTAAAGGATGCCAAGAGATGGTTGCCTGCCAGGCTGCAAAAAGCACAGGATTATGGAGAGAAGCAAGTTTTTTTAAATGCTCTTGCTTGTGGTCCGTAACATCTGTCTCCGTAAGGATTCAGAAGGTATTCGGGGATTAATTGCAGCAGATTTGTAAAAATTTCTGCTGCTTCTCTTTGGACAAGCACAATTGCGACTTGGATCCCAGACTAAACAAACAGGAGGTTTTTGTAGAAGCAAACATGGATTTTTCCACATTTCCTCCAGTGATCGGATACTCATAGTGACACGTTGTGGTTTTGATGTGCATTTTAAATATGCGACTGGATGTGTGACTTCTTACACTTCATCCAGTGTCTCCAGTCCTGAGGCGGTGAGAGATGAGTAGGGCTTGGAGTCGGGAACTTCCATCCCCTCTTTCTTTAGGCCTTTAGTGTTTGTGGGATCCTCCTGACGTGAGCTCTTGCTTTGTGCTGTGTTTTGTTTTCCTCTCTCAAACTTTTACGCTCACAGTGTTATTTTAGGGATTGACGGAGAAATCCTGGGGAAAGCCAGGGTGTATGCTTTGGCATAGAGATCCTCCCATCCTTGCTGGCATTGGAGAAGACCTTTGGAGGTCACTGGAGACCTTAAAATTCTAGAATTTAACTTTTCTTGTGCTTTTTATTTGCAACTATTATTATAAAGCTGCTTCTTTTGGCAAAACCCACAGTCTTCCCCTGATTTTCCAGCGTGTGCAGCCTAGAGAGATTTGCAGCCTGACGTGCTGCTGCTCTTTTGCTTCCAGGCTACTCAAGGAGGAGATGACCTGGATAAAGATTTCACCGAAGAAACAATAAAAGAATACGATGGGAATTATTACGATAACTATTACGACCGAACAGTCTCTCCTGATATTGGCCCTGGCATGCCTGCTAACCAGGACACCATCTACGAAGGGGTAAGAGGGGTAATTTCCCATCGAGGGTAAGCTTAGTTCCAAGTCAGTCTTCCCATAAGTATGACCTAGGGCTTGGCAATGCCAAAACCAGCCGGAGCATCTCGCTTGGATCCATCCACCTGCAATGCCCGTGTTTTGCACAAGGCAGGGAGGAGGTGCGCCGGTTCTTTTCTACACGACCATCAGCAGTCCTTTGGTTGCAGAAGGTGTCCCAGGATCTCCAGATCCTGCACAGAGGGGTGATGCTGCTGCAGGCGATGTCCTCTCTGACCGTCTGCCTTTGTGTTCCCTTTGTGTGCTACAGATCGGTGGCCCACGGGGCGAGAAAGGACAGAAGGGCGAGCCTGCGATTATTGAGCCGGTAAGGACCATCTGGGGGGTTTTTTGGTGGTTTATTTCTCCCCAAGGGAAAAGGTACGCGGGGTATGTTTGGTATGGCTTGGTGCTCTCAGGGGTACAGCTGGGAGGAAAGTTTCCCATGGAGGAATTACTTGGTTCATTTAAGAACTTTTAATATAAAATACTGTAAATTTGTTTTTTAAAACTTGAAGAAGCAACCTAAATTATGAAGGAAGTGCAAAATTTCCCATGAAATCTCTCATTTACTAAAATAAAACCTGTTGGGACTGAAGCATGAGGCAGAGGGCAGGTCTCACCTCTCCGGGGGTTGTGAAGTGCCCCCGGCTCGGCAGCAAACCCACTCCCCTGAGCACCCGCAGCCACTGGCCGGGTCATATCCCGACCTGAACCTGCACCTTGGGACCGACTTTAATTGTGCAACTAATGGGTTCATCTCTGTGGAAATAAAAGGGTTCTCCCCGCACACAGCTGTGGGAGAGGAGAGCTTTGCGCCTGCTCCAGGGTCCCACCAGCGTTCCACTTTCAGAGAAACCCTGCGTTGCCAAGAGTGGAGCTCAGCACTCTCTTTACGATTCTGCCCTCGCCTGTTCTGAAGTTGTTTTTCTTTCTAAAGAACGGTTACAATCTGCCCGTACCCTTTGCAGTCTGCAAAAAATGCGGGTGGCCAGCTGAGCATCCCCTTGGGGGAGGATGGAGCCGGTCCCCAGCGGCGCTCGCAGAGGGGACAATGGGGATTGCTCTGCGGGGCTGTTAGCAGAGCTGGAGGCTGGTGGCCGTGTGTCTGTCCCTCGTTGTGTGTCAGGATGTTGAGGTACCCCCATGGCTGCTCCTCCCTGGGCTAGAAATGGGGCTTGGGGTCCTTGCAGCCCCGTCCCCTGAGCCCCGTCCCCGAAGTGCCGAGCGCACGCTTGCTGCATCCCAGCAACTCAATTAACCTATTTTTCCTTGGCAGGGGGCCAGCACGGCGCCCACCATCACTGCAACACTTCCCATCACTCGGAGGCCATTATTTTTCTTTTAATTCTTCTTCCCTTTCCTTCTTTGCTGGACACTTTTGCAGATAGCGCGGGGTAGGGGGGGAGGGCAGGGAGAAGCTGGGGTGCAGCAGCAGGGCTTGAAAAACCTTGAAGGAGTGACTTATAAAAACATTTCCGACCTTTCCTTCCTTCTCTTCCTTTCGGGGTCTCACTCTTGCTCTGTACACAGAGGGAGGAGCGAAAAATTTGCGT
>NW_010136239.1:12382-12617 GCF_000699245.1 Pterocles gutturalis | reverse complement strand
CGAACCCCACGAAGGCAATGGCTAAAACCCAGCCTGCCCTGTCCAGAACCAATCTGAAATACGCTACAAAGCGAACAAAAAAAGTTTAATCATCCAGAAAGAATTTGGCCGCCTTTGCTATTTCAAAACACTGGAGCATGTATAGCTTTTGCCAGGAAGTAAACAAGACCAAATGCCGCCTTTTCCCTCACCGTGCCGTTCCTCTTCAGCAGAGAGAAATTCAGATTTGCTGCGC
>NW_010136239.1:775-12332 GCF_000699245.1 Pterocles gutturalis | reverse complement strand
TGCAGCAGAAGGGGAATAAAAACCAAACACAGAATTTGGATTCTGCTGGATTTTCTCTCCTTTTCCTTCAATCCGCCGGACCTCAATCCTTGCTCTGTGCTGACGCTCTTTGACGCTCGCTGGAGGCAGCCGGGCAGCGCAGGGCGAGCAGGGATGCGCCGGGGATGCCTGGGACCCCCTGCATCCCAGCTCCAGGCTGCCTTTGCCTCCCCAAAGCCTTCCTGGGGGATCCTGGTGTTCTCACCTGCCTTCGGGGAGGGTTTGCCCAACCTTTGCGTGGCACCTTGGTGTGTTGCAGACAGTTTTGGGGCTGTTTCAGTGATATCAGCTTTGCTTGTGGGTGTTGATTGAGTGGAAGCAACATCCTCTTTTCCCCTGGGACAGTCCCAAATCCATGGTTTGCTTGCTCCCCCCAAGGTGATGGCCCTCGGTGGCATCTCCCCGTGGGTCCCAGTCCCAAAACCTTCCCATGTTTCCGTTGCTGCTGTTGATGAGCAGTCATATAAACAGTGGAGGTTTTTTGCCGAGGAGAATCTCCAGATGTCCCTAAAGCTGGAGCTCAACATAAACCAGCAGATAAATATGGGCAGATGCCAAGGATGTTTGCACTGCAAATTGGCTAATTTTTTTTTCCCCATGCGGGGGAGCATCCCGAGGCTCTGCAGCCAGCCATGGGAAGCAGAGCTTTGGTGCTGTGCATGCTCAGACCATGGCTATGCTGGAACCCAACAACCCAAAAATGTCTTGGGAAGACCCACATGGGCCATGGCTCTCTGAACCAGCCCGGAGACAATTATTAATTTCTATTCTGGAGCTTGCCACACCAAAACATGCCATCGTTGGTCTCAACAGGGATGGACCTTGGGGTGTCCATAGGGGGAAAGGTTTGCTGGGACCTCTGGGGTTCCTCATCGTGGGTCTGAAGAGAAGCCAGTGCTTGGCAGATGTCCTGGGGGACATGTTGTGTGGGGTTCACCCCTAATTCCCACCCAGAAGAGAGCAGTGTCTCCACGGCAGACAGGGAAACTGCTGTCGAAACGGGCACGGGGCGAAGTCCGTGACCTAAATTCTTTACTGGTGAAGAACGACTGCACAGGCGCTTCTGTGATGACAGCGGCAGAAAATTTCCCTTAACGCATCCAAAGAAAGCGGAAACCAGGTTTTAACGAGGTGGTAATGAGCAGTATGGACACTGGGAAAGACAGGAAATCGTGCTGGCCATGCGTTAGCAGTGCAGAACCATGCATCCCGCTGAGGGAAGCAGGGGGGGTTCACGGCAGCGTGTTTTACTCTGTTTTTTTGCTTCTCTGGGCTTAGAGACTGTGGCTTTTGGGGCATCAAAGCCTGGATTTTCCTCTAGACACCTCAGATTGGTTCAGCTCAACCCTGTTTGCTGTAGCGGCTGCCGTGGGGTCAGCCAAGGCTTCTAGCACCAGAGCCTGAGCCCAGGAGACCGGCCAAGGGTGACCCCAGCCCAGTCCCAGCACTTGCTCCCTCTGGGCTTCTCCCATATGAGCCAACTGCTTTTTTTCCAGGCTGATTTTGTCCCATGGGAGAAAAGTCCCTGTTTGCTACTGATGAGCTGGCAAGTGCTGGGACTGGTTTGGCTCGAGCTGGGTGCTGCTGGGGGCACGGCCACTGGTCCGGAGATAAAAGGGCAGAGCTCGCTGTGGGGCTCTTCCCAACAGATCATCCTGCTGCCTTCTGGAAAGCATTCCCCAGGTTTATCGGGAGGTTTCTTTCCTGCCTCTTACATACCCATGAGGGGAAGGAAAAAAGAAAAAAAAGGCAGCAGCTCCATTCTACTGAGTACGACAGACCTGATTTAAAGTTATGACAAAATATTTAGATTAAAAGGAAGGGAATAACATTATTCTACCATTTTGCCCACACAGTGATTTCCTAGGTACACAGAGTAAATCACAGCCTGCAGTCTGCTAGGAAAGTAATTTAAAAAAAAAAAAAAAAAACCCTTGCAATTTGATTATTAACTTTTTTTTTAAAGTTGCTTGGGTCTAGAAACAGCTTCTTCCTGGAGAGGAGCTCTTCTCCCCCTCCAGCACCACCAAGGCTTGCCATGCCCCAGGATTTGCCCTTCGCCTGGCCACGAGCCAAGGGGGAAGGGTTGTGCTTAGGACAAAGACCCTGTGTTGGGGTGAGGTTGGGTTTGGTGTGGGGAGAAAGGGCTGTTTTGCCATGCGAAGTGATTCAAATAGAGAATATTTGGCTTTTCAATGGGCAACACCTTTTGTGCCTCTGGCAGTGGGGACACAGGAGATGTCATCCAGAGAGTAGAAACCCTTCAGCTGTGGGATGCTGAGACCGAGCTGCAAGACCTGAAATATTGAAGAACAGATAAAACACTGGGCTTTCCAGCCCTGTAGTCAAAGTGACTTTGAGGATGTGCCTTGCTCATCACTTTTCTCTCTTTCTCTTGCTTAGGGGATGCTGGTGGAAGGCCCGCCTGGTCCCGAAGGCCCAGCGGTAAGTAGCACTTTGTCTGCACCTTGCACCAAAGGATGCGCGCAGCTCCAGGATGCTGGGCGCACGCGGAGGGCTCAGCACACAGCTGTTCCTGGGCTCTATTGCTTCCATATGCCGTGCATGTGTACAGAGCGCTTCGGGGTCGGTTTTATGGTGCAAAAATAAACAGAAAGCTCTAATTCTTTTCCTCTTCATTGTACAAATATGTTACAAATAATAACACATTTTCCTTTAGTGGCTTTTTGTTTTTTCTGTCTTTTCTATGCTAGGGCCTTCCAGGACCTCCAGGACCAACTGGACCTGTGGGCTTAATGGGTGACCCTGGGGAGAGAGTGAGTACCCGTGTTTTCCTCCTCTTTGGCTGAATCTTTGGGTTGTTTTGTGTGTACTAGGTTGGTATATCACTCGAGCCCTAAAATACTGCTCATCCTGAAACAGCAACCTTCTCCGAGTCAGCCCCGAAGGAGCTTACGTAGGGTACAGGGCAGATGTTTGCATCTGGGGCAAAGGGCTGGGGAAGAGTCACATTAGTCACATGCATTAAACAGTTTTTTCCAGGTTGACAAACCCTCTGCTCTCTGTTTGCACCCTTTGGCTCATGGCTGTTGATTCCAGTGCAGGAACTGGGCTGTGGCACTGGGAAGACAGGATAAGCAAACACACAGAATAGCTGGTAGCACAGTAGAGTGAAGTTCAACGGTGATGCTGGTTCCACGTTCCAGCTGGTGGTGTGAGTCCTGGGAGAGGGTTTGGTTTTGTTTGGGTTCAGGGTGGTCCAGGGTCATGGCAGCATCCCTGCTGCGGCTCTTTCCCGACACTGGTTTTGTCCCAGACCCCTCCCAGTGGGAAGGTGACTTTTGTGCAGACTCGCCGTTTCTGTAGGTGGATTATTGGTCTGTACCAGCGAGCACAAGAGCCTGATTTATGTGCTTTAGCAATGCAGTAACTTAGGTTTTCAGTATTGGGTTTTGATGTTCCTTTAAATCAGTTTTGTCCCCAGCAGCCAGGGCTTTGTAAACTGTTGCCAGCAGAAGCCTCCAGCTTGGAGGTGTCTCATCGAAGGCAGAGGCTCCCAAGCACTTTTGTGGGTTGTGACCCCAAATCACATAGTTTAGCATCACATGTTGCTCAGAGTTGTGTATTTATTCATTACTGCTGAGTCCTCACCTGGGATGAGGAATGACCTGTGTTTTGGGAGCCGCTGGACTCGAGCCTCAGGTCAGTAAGAGGTGCACAAGCACCATTGGAGGGGCAATCCGTGTGCTGGGCAATGCTGACAATTAAAACCCACTCCTCTCACACCCCAATCTGAGTCTCTGAAATGACCCTTGTACCAATACACTCCTCATTTGCTTTTGTTCGCCTCCAGTTCAAGCCTATTCCCCCTCCCTGGCACAGGCAACCAGGCAAGCAGGGATGGGGACCGTGCTCACTGGGCTGCACGCTGCTCCCAGCCCTGCGCCCAGCGGGAATTTTGCCCTCGACATCTAGTGGAAGGTTCACCATAGCACAGATTTGCACAGAGGCTGAGGTGGGATCCGCCTCAGCTGCTGGAGCAGCTTGGTTTGGGTCTGAAACTAGAGGAGTGCACCCAGTGCCCTTGAGCAAGGCAGGTTTGGGTGATGGAGCACTGCCACCAGGGCTGTGCTGGCAGGAGAAGAGCAGTTCCCATCTTGGGCAATGCCCGAGCATCAGCACAGGGATGTGTGTACCAGCAGCATGCATCTCGCATGAGTAAATCCATCGTTTTCAGCGGGTTTGCATGAGCAAAACAAACAGAGCTTGGAGCTTGACACCATTTCGGTGCTTTGGCACATCTTGATGTTGAGTGCAGTCAAATCTGCTTTCACAGTAGCTTCTGGTGCACTTGCTGTTTCATCTGGGGAATGGGGGCTCTCAGCAGCCCTTACACCAGCCTCCACCTGTGGCATGTTGCAGCCTGAGGCATCCCGACAGTCCTGTTGGCAAAAAAAGGCAAAAAATGTGCCTACAGGAGGGTTTCTGAAGGCAGGCTTGGTTGGAGGTCTGTTTTTCCCAGAGTTGCTCCTGGAAAGCGCAGGAGGGAGGAGAGCAGCGGTGACACGGATCACAGGAGATGGGGCAGAGCTGTCACCCAGCGAATGCAAAGCACCTTTCCGAGGAATGGAGTGCTTATCAGCAGATGTTTCCTTCATCCGAGCACTGACATCCTGAGCACGCTTTTCCAGCAGATAAGGCAGCCCGCTATCCACAGCAGTCTCACGTGCATCGCAGCATCCTCCACTGATCCCCCAGCTGGTTTCCAGATGGGGAACGAAATCTGCTTGCCTCCTGGGTGCCTGGGAAGGATAAGCTGGGGTGACCCAGGCTCTTTTGTGTTCATAGGGCTTCTGGCAGATTTTGGTTGAATTTTGCCCAGACAAGGTGGGATAAGCCAATGACCAAGTTCAAATGAGGAGGTTTGGGTAGATAAGGGGTGTTGTGCTATTGCGATGTGTGAATGTCCCAACCTGGGTGCTGGTTTGTGGTTTGGTTTTTTTTAATTAAGGCTCTTTGATGCCTTGTTGGTCCCCAGGGACTTGGCTGGGGTCTACCAGCTACTACACTCCCGCAATCCCCCGGAGCGCTGCAGCAAAGACCCCACCTCATTCACGCTCCTGCTGTATTTATTGTTTTTTGATGGAACAGTAATAATGTTGCTCGTGGTTGTGACATGATTGAGAACGAGAGGCCCTGACTCTGCTCCATCGATCGGTGCCTGAGAGCTCAGAAAGTCGATAAGCAGCTGCGTGGCTGGGAGCCAGGGCCACCGCGCAGGTTGGCTTAACCCTTGAGACAGCTCCTGGACTACTGCAGCAAGGGAGGGCTCAGCATCCTTCAGTGTCAGGCTTCATTGAGAATGGGCAAGCTGGGCAGGGTTCAGTGGCTTCCAGAGGTCTAGAATTAGTCAAAAGAGCCCTGTGGCTTCATCCTGCACGGGTCCTACGTGTTGCCCAGCTTTCTCCTCTTCCTCCAAGCTCATTTGCCTGGCAGGATGGATGCTGACCCTGCTGACGAGGTGGTCTCTCTGCCATTTGTCCAGGCAGATGCAGATATTTGCTGGCCAGGCTCCTCCTGAAGGGCCGTGCAAAGCCGATGCGCAGCAGACACGCTGTCCCCGCTGATGCTGCTCCACGCCCTGCAGTCACGGAGTGATTTGTTTCCTAGCCCAGACGGCACATCCTGCTTTTCTGAGCGTCCAGGACAGAATGTAATACAGCATATTGTGCATGGAGAAGTGATGAACTTGCAGAGCCAGGAACTGCAACTGTATTAAAAGACTCCTTTTCAATTAGAGCATCTCCTCTTTTAATTTGTTTATTATTAACCCTGCGCATAGCTCATGAATTTACATGACGCTTCTATGTGTGCAGCGAGGAACATTTCCTCTGCCTGCATCTGAGAGAAAGACTTTTTGTTTGCAATCAGGCAGGTGCACTGAATTAATATACCAACAATATTCAGTTATGTTAATATTGGCCAACACTCATTTAGCTCTGTTTTATTCATCATGGCAGTTTGTTCATTTATCCCGGTTGTTTTACAACGCGAAGAAGAGCTTGCGTCACCGGCAAAGCTGCAGAGCAGCCTGTTGGTGGGAGGTTTCGGAGGACTGAGCGGGGAGGAGGGCGGTTTAGGATGACTTAGATTTCTCCGAGCAGTGGGAAGAAGGAAATATGGCATTTAGGAGACCAGAGAGCTACTGCATGGGTATTCTGGGCTGGAATGAAGAAAGTGGGAAAATGTTCTCCTTTGGAGGAGATGAGCTGCAGCATTAGAGCAAACGGCCGCTGTGTGTGGTGGGAATCTGGGGTGTCCAGGTGCTCTGGGCTTGAGCATCCTGCTTCAGGGGGAACGCTGGTGACAAAGCAATAGTCACATCTTCCAAGACCATGCAGTTGTTATGTCCAGATAGATTTATTCCCACTGAGGACAGTTTTGCATCTCAGAAGTGTAACAGGTCCCTAAACATCTTATTGGGGTTCTGAAAGGCTCCGTGTTTCCAGGGAGCTCTTTTTTCCCTCAAATGGCAAGCAGTGCCTCACCTAGAAGACCCCAAATATCGCACAAAAGATCTTCTGTTGTGTAATTCTCTGACTGGGACTGAAAATGGCACAAAAATAATCCTAGAAAGAGACGCTTAAAGCAAATTTTGAGGGTCGATGCTGCAGGCTGCTGGGCAACACTTTGCTTCTCGAGGAGCCCGAGCACTGACACGCCGAGGTTTTGGTTCAAACATTCCCTTGAAATATTGCATTAGTGTTTGCACTCAGCGTGGCGTTTGAGAGCACTGCACCAAATGAAAGCTGAAGTCCCCATCCCTGGCTGCTATATATCAGCAAATCTCTATTTACATAATGAGTGACACAGATTTACACCAGCTGAGAGCCTGGCACGCGGCGTTCCTTTAAGGCATTCATGAATTTAAATTTGCAAAGCGCTTCAGGGGTTTGATTTTCCTGCGTGCCACGGGCCCCCCACTGCTCCACCCCACAAGGAGAAGACCTCACACACCCAACCTGAAATAAAAAGAGGCGTTTATGTATAAAAACATTGCATCAACGTTTGTCAGGCAGGGTACACACAGAGAGATAAACAAGCTCATTCCTGACCCATCCTATGCAGGACTGGGGTTGAAGAAGAGAGAGAGGGAAGAACGTTTGTTATATAAAATGAGTCTGGCCTAAATTATTTATTGTACTTCTGCTCCAACAGATGGGACTGTCCTCTGTACCTCATCAGCGGAGTCAGGGACTCCGGTGTCGGCCAGACTAAGTAAACAGCACGAATGTAACATCATGAGCTTGTCTTGAAAAATGGATGGGCTGGTGTGTTATGCAGTCTCCCTTCGGCGCTGAGGGAGCTGCTGGCTTGTTTTGTTTTGGGTTTGGTTTCTTTTTTTTTTTTTTTTCTTGCTAAATCAGTGGCTGCAGTGCTGTCTGGTGCAGCGCTGGGAGCAGCGTTGTTATTCCAGGCTGGTTGCGGTGCAGCCCTCGGCTCCTCGGCCACGGCGTTGCTCTGCCCTGTCATTGTGGTGCTGGTCCGGGCACAGCCTGGCCGGAGCGATGCGATGGGGCAGGGTGGAGCCACGGCAGCTTCACCCCCACCCTGGCGCTGGGCTCTCATTCAGTGCTTGAAACTTTGGCTTGGGTGTTTTGGGTTCTTGTTTAAGAGGGAGATGATGAGGGAAATGTTAAGTTGAACAGGGCATAGAGGGGATGGAAGAAGAGGGAACAAAGAGATGTGCCAAGATCTTGCTGGAAGGCAGTGAGGCAAAGATTAACACATCAAATAACATTTATTATGTGTTCAGATTTTTAGTGTCTTTGTGACCTATTTCTCCTTTCCTCCTTCCTTTCCCACCTCTACCCACCTCCTTTGTGGGGTGAGCATCCAACTTTCTGGGGCAAAGTCAGGCTCTTCTCTGTCCCTGCAGCATGTCCATCTGTGATTGCTGGCAGGGTTTTATTTTTACTTTTGTTTGGTGTCTGCATGGTCTGGAGGGCTTCGGGCAAGTTGAAGAGAGTGGAACTACCATAGATGCTTGTTGCTTGCCCTTACAAGAGCTTTGGTTCTCCACAGATGGATTTATTCTTGGTGTTTACTAAGTAGGGGAGTGTCCAAGTCCTCAAGCCTGAGCAGTTGCCCAGGCAGTCCCGTCTGTCCTGCTGTGAGATGAGCACCAGGGCTCCTCTTGGCTTCCCTGGGATGTGATCAATCCACTTTTCCTTTCAGCTCCTTAAGCTGCTGTGAAAATTGCAATTATACATGCGCGTGGAGCAGTTGGATGTCATCCCCATTTGCATGTAGGATTGCTGGATGGATGTGAACATTTGGGTTGCTTTAAACCTTTTGCCAAGTACACAACTGGGAGTTCCTATGGGCTGTCCTAGGAAAATTGGCTGTATTTGATTATTTATAGCTTCATCGATAGATCTTTTACTGCGTACTCGTTTCTTTAGTACAAGTTAAACATATTCAACTGATGTTAACCAGCACAGTTCCATTGAGATCCTCAGAGTTTTGCTGATTTACAGCCGCTGACAGGATCACTCCATTGGAGATGGAAGTAGCCTCATAGGACAAAAAAAAAAATGATAGAAGAGAGAAAAATGAAATGACCCAGATGACCGAACATGTACAGAAATGTATTTCTCTTTCCACGTTTCTGTTTCACTGACCTGAGTTATGAAGTCCTCTATACTTTTTTAATAGGTTTTAACAGACCCAATGAAACATTGATTCCATTGAGCTGGAACACTGCAGAGACTTTTACTGCTCACTCAAAAGTTGCATATGGCAGACTCTGGAAACATGGGCGCCAGGATGTAAGAAGAGGGAATTACTGAGAAAAATCCTGTGTGCTTACAGATGTGCTTCCACTAAATTTGTGATAGCATTGGGATGCCTACGTGGTCAATGCCTGTCTGTCGAGACAGGGAGCTTTTTGTATCATGATATGCTTTTACCACCACAATTATTTACATATGGACATGATTTAAATGATGCTATAGAAGTTTATTTCTTCTCATTTCTTCTCCCTTAGGGACCACCTGGCCGTCCAGGCCTTCCAGGAGCAGATGGTTTACCAGGACCACCAGGGACAATGCTTATGTTGCCTGTAAGTACAAGTGTAACTAAAAAAGCATTTAAATGAGTTGAGCTTCTTGGCTTTGCTGCTGCTTGTCCTTGTGAAAGTCCCGCATCTCTTTTACACCAAGGATACGTTTTTCTGTGTATAAAAGATAGATCCAGATGATCCTCCTTGTAAATTGATCTTTTGTAGAGCACTGGTACTTCTTCACTGGTCGAAAGCACAGGGCGAGTAGGTTAAAATTTCCAGAAGTAATGAATAAGCTCAAGTGCTTCAGTTTGGGCATCATGTTGGAGGGATGAAGAAGCAACTTAAGACACCTCCAAGGGCCCAATTTAGGGGAAGAACCCTTCCTCCTACAGTGAGGAACCTCTAACAGCTCTTCAAAGCAGGTGCCAAAATTGTAAGCACCTGAAATAACCAGTCTCTTGACCAGTGGTTACGGTGCATTGTTTTTTCCCCTAGATGAAGCTAGCAAGTACCGAGACAGCCTTCTTTGTCCTGGGATGCTAAAGGAATGGTTATATTTTGTGTCTGCTTTGATGTGAGAACACTCTGAGGAAACCAGCTGCTGAAAATAAGCGGTTAGGTACCGTTTAGTGCAAGACCGCAGCGCTCGTGTACGGGCTCCAAATGGTAGGGTGACACGTGTGCAGGTTACTGGCAGGGTGCCTGGGACATCCTGGGCCAACTGCTCAACACAGAGCTCAGCTGGCCATTACAATACGTTTGTTGGCCCCTACGGTAACCAACCGTAGGTCTATAAATTGCATCTCTTTGAATCCGCTTGCCAAGTTCGTGTGGTCATATACCTAGCGCCAACCGAGCAAAATGCAGAGGTGAAACAGAGGTGAACGAGCCGTCCAAGAATGTTCTGCAGCCCAGAGAGTCCTTCTTGCAAAACCCCAAAGACACACACAATAAGTCAGGAGAGGGGTGTGTGTCCTGGGAAGTGGCCTTGTAGCTGTTGGGAAAAGAGGTGGAAGAAAACATTAAACACCTTCCTGCTCAAGTTTGGGAAAATAAAACATCAGTGCTTGGGGTTTTTAAAAATCCTTTGTGTGCTGAAGGACCCTGGCTTGAACAAGAGGCTGAAGTCTGTTCCTTGAAGCACCCTGCCACACTTGGGAAATGCATCTCTTCTCCTGGGGCAAGCAGGCAGCTATGGCCGAGTGACCTGGGGGTACGACACCGTCTCCGGGGGTCTTGTGGCCAACAGCACCCTCACGGGGAATATCAGCCCTGGGAGAACTTTGCGTTTAGTTTTAAACAGCGGTGTGCGAGGTCCTTACAGTTCAGAGCCTACAGTCCCTCTTATCGTGCGCTGCTTTGGCAGAATTTGCTGTGCGGGTGTGGACATGGGAAATGGTTTGTGCCCATGAGCTGGGTGACCCGAGAGCCCTGTGGTTACCAGGGTGGTCTGGAAGGACAGGGATGGGGTTGGTTCAGTCAAGCTGAACAGAGCTCTTTAGGAGGCTGGTGTGAGGGTGGAGGGACAGCAACCCTGTGACCTGCTTTCTCCATCTTGCTCCCATCAGTTCCGCTTTGGTGGAGGAGGAGATGCTGGCTCCAAAGGACCTCTCGTTTCAGCCCAGGAGGCCCAAGCCCAAGCCATCCTGCAGCAGGCCAGGGTAAGTGAAGGGTGGTGAGGATGTCTCATGAAGGAGGTGCCTGTGGAAGCCGAGGAGATGATGGAGGAGATGTCTCCATACTTGCACCATCCGCAGTGGTGGTGGTAACAGCCCCTCATCTGAGATGGAACTGCTGTGTGGCTTGAGGTGATGACATCTGGATGACTTAAGCTTTTATTAATGGCCAGGAATAGGCCAGACCCCGAAAAACTGGTTTCAAATTCCCTACAGACCTTGGAGCAGGCCTTCTGCTGGTGGCAGTAGACATAGACCTGTTGGCTTCAGTGGTGTGTGCTGCTCATGCTGACAGCTTTGTGAGTCTGTATAAACAGTTGTGGTATGTGCTGTAGGGGGTTTCTTTCTTTATTTTGTGGTTTTGTTTGGTGGTTTTGGTTTTTTGGGTTTTTTTTCCCCCCCCCACAGTAAATCGTAATAATTAAATGTACGTCACAGATGCAAGCTGTTCCCAGCTCCATGAATCTCAGCAGGCAGACTGCAATTTCCTTTAATGTATTTATTTGGAAGTACATGATGAATATCTACGCAACCTTTTTTTTTTTTTCCACGGATGACCTTATTGATTGATGATCAAATAATCCCTGGCGGTGTTTCTTCTGTAGGCTCACTGGTGAAATAAGATCAGCTGTGCACATTCCCAGTACAGCTCCTGTTCCCTGGCTAGATGAGTACCTTAGTGTATAAAGTACCTTAGTGTATACGCCTTCATACTCATCTATTAAAAATAAAATTTAATTTCTAGCCAGCACAGCTGCTAATTTTTTCTTCCAGGAGTGCTTATGTGCAGGTACATCTGATCATTGACCCATTC
>NW_010136239.1:0-763 GCF_000699245.1 Pterocles gutturalis | reverse complement strand
GCAGCAGGGACATTACAGCACCTGCATGGGGAATATCCACATGGGGACCCCACAACTGCCCTCCTGCCGTGTTTGCCCCAGTTTTTCCCCAGAGGGGCCAAATTTGGGCTGTAAGCACAGTAAAGGGCAAAATATAAGATGGTTTAGGGATTTTGCAAAGGGACACAGCTTTGGGGACTTTGCTCCTCTCCCTGCAGTCATCCAGGGGCAGAGCGTAGCTGGGCTCCTCGGGGTCCGAAGCCCACATCTGGCTGCAGCTGGGGTGTGTGGCTCAGACACAGCCAGTCTGTGATTCAGAGCTGTTGGTGGTCACTTTAATACAGACTTTTTGGGCCAGTCTGCTGAAATGGGCTAAAAGGCAATTAATTTCACCCTCGAATGAAATAAAGTCCATTGGGGTCTACCCCCAGCTGGGTGGCATGTGCCCCTTTTAGGTTTGTACCGAGGGTTTTGGCTTAGCTGGAGTATTCTGGTTTCCATCCAGCTCCCCTTTCACAAGGAGGTTGATTTTATTCCGGTAGAGTACAGGGCCCTGATGCCACCAGCCACAGCATTTTCCTGTCCATTAACCTTGTACTGAGAATAATATTGGTGGATTATGTTTCTGATGTTACCTTGTCAGTCTTCATTTCAAGGCTGCCTACAGTTTTTCCATCAGCATTTTATTTTGCTGGGAAATAGGGGGTTTGACCAGATGAACAATTCATGAGAAGCATCTGCTTTCTCAGACTCTCTGGTTTTGTTCTTTTTTTTTTTTTTTTTT
>NW_010136238.1:0-38671 GCF_000699245.1 Pterocles gutturalis | reverse complement strand
GAAGGTGCGTGGCTGTGTCCGGTCATTTCCCATGCGTTGTTTCCTGAATGCTGTTAATTCATCTCAAGGTGCAGTCAGCACTATCACAGGTTCTTGGAGGCTGTGTATATAAAATATCTGCTCTTCTCTTTCTTAGCCTGGTTGTTTTGAAAGAGCTGTCCGTATGGAAGATAGTGAGATCAGTTATAGTGATGAAGAAGAGCAAAAATCTCTTCTATTGTTTCTGGAAGAGGACAAAGAAGAAGGCGGAGATGGTCAGTGCTCTGATGTGGAAGAAGCCTGGGAAGGTGAAAAAGATGAACTGTTTTGATGATTTACAACAAACTAACACTGATGTCTCTGCTAATTCATTAGAGAGGAACAGCAGGGTTCAAGGGCTGAATGATATTCCAGGTAATGATTCCAGTAGGTGTTCTCTAGCATTACACTACAACAGCTGTGAATAATCCAGCTCTAACCCTTTATTTCTGTAGCAGTAAATTCTCTACTTTTTACCTCCATAAAGGTTTGATTCATAGTTATTGATGGTAAAAATCTAATATTTGACTGTATGGGCTTCAGCTGCTCATGCATTGGTACCTGGTGCCACTTGAAGTGCTGGTATCGGCCTCCAGAGTGGCGCAGGTCTTCGACAGATTCAACTCTACGAAGATGCTGGATATCCTAAGACATCTAAACGGGCAGCAGGTACCTTTTAATAGGCAGCCGATGTCCCTAACTGTATCCACAAGTATCTTTCAGTGTATTATGTGAGGCAACATACTACTGTTTTACAATACCATCACACATGGTGTAGTGCTCAATACTGGTCTTTAGTTCTTAGGCTATTCTTTCCTCATCGTTTTCTTGATAGCATTAATACTCGATGAAAACTTTCTATCTCCCCAGCACAGCGGGATAAGGTAGTGTCAGATAAACATATTAGACTGTCAGTACATTAGCCTCCCCTTCCCCTCATTTTTTTTCCCCATAGATTGGATTGTTGGTGACACTTCCCTAACGAAGGCAGAGAGCATTTTCCTGTTTTGGTTTGCATCTTAAAGTTCAAAGTCTCTTTATTAAACTGTTGTTTTAATGTCTGTTAGAATACAAGCTTGAAGAGTTGGCTGGTGGTGGCAAGATGGGAGACATGGATGATTCTGAAGGAGTTGGAGACAAATCTGAGTCTAGCATGTAAATAATGTGTTTTGTTACCTGTTCTAACTGTAATTTCCTATGTAGTGTTAACTTACCTTTTCAGTAAAAGGTTTGGTTAATTCAGCGATGCATTTTTTGTCAAACTAGTCATAGACAATATCGACCTCTCTAGAAAAAAAAATTTAAATTGGCTACTACTGTTAAAACAACGAGCTGAATAAGAAGTGTCTAGAGCCTGTCTTTATCTTAAGCTGAAGCTATTGTGGGTGTGTACATAACACCATTGATAACATGATCGCACCACCTTAATTGGGCTAATTGGCTCTCCTCGAAGGACCTAAACCTTCAGACCTCTTCTTGCTATATGTTTAAGCAAAAATGATAAGATTATCAAAAATGATAAGAGAGTTTTGCTCACCCCACAAACTGCTCAGCTGTATGCAATATTTTTTTAAACTAGTTTGGAACATGCCCTTTAAAGTTTTAAACTATTGTTCAGGAAAACTAGAATTTGCAAACCTGAGGTATAATCAAGAGGAGCCACAGGCATTTCAAAGCAAAACCATACAATTACTGCATGAAATATGGTATAAATGTTTAGCATTAAATATCCAAGTTTAAAAATCTTGGCTTAAGTGCATGATTGTAACCCTGTACAAATTATGTTCACTTTTTTCCTTATTTATACTGCTCACATTTCTAACAGTTCTGATAGAATAAAACAGAAAGCAATTAACCCACAGATGTGTGAGTGGATGATGTATAAACTCCATGTAAGTTTTTAATTTCTCATTATCTTTGCATTGATAATAGTGTGTTTCAATCCAAAGGGAAAGCTTGGATCGTTGTTTGGGCAACACTAATATTCAGGCTATGAAGCACCCAGACAGAACTGCTATGTTCGCCTTACAGAGGAACCTAAAAGAGCTCAATGACATGGCTGAAGCACAGCAACTTGTGGTCCAAAAAACCAGGTTAGTGTTTAAGTGAACATAATGGTCAGCATAGATCACTGGAGTTGGGAGGGCCAAAGGGAATCCTAGCTGTGAATCTTATCCCTAAAAGGAAGAATTTAATGAGAAAAGTAAAGAACTTAAAAAAATAAAAATAATCTCATTTTTTATTGCAGAGAGAAGCAGAGTACCTGTCGGCTGTGGATCAAGATGCTAGCAAAGCAGCTGGAGTCTGTAGACATTGAGATGGAGAAAGAGGAGGAGGCTGGCAATGTGTAGGTAGAGAGTATTTCTGGATACCAAAGATTACTGGCATCCACTATGCTCATCTGTGTGGAACTGATGAGATGAACTTCCCTGTTTTCATCTCTTCATGTTGTTGAATAGTTGAGAGAATTTTTAAGCACATATATTAAAGATGTTAAGAGATCAGTGACGAAACCCATTGGCATTCTCAGGGGAAGATGCAACTGCGTTAGGTTGGAAGGCTATCCTGGCACTCATTCCCGTGTTGGTGAACACTAATATTGCAGTCCCTTTCCCCTTGTCACGTCTTCAGCAATAATTCCTCCTTTTGAAATAAAGAATAATGGTGCTTTGGCTTGGGAATCATTGATCTCTGTGCTTTCTGGCCTAGAGGTAATACTCTGTTAGGTAAATGAGTGCAGAAAGAGGTGGAAAGTTAGGAATGGACAGGAAAGCAGCATATATTTTAAAATATAAAAACAGCCTAGCCCACTACTGTCAATTATGTTTATCAGGGTCTCCATCACTTCCAGTCAGTGTGATGAACCAACACCGATGTGCTGTGGCAGCTTTAGAGGTCATGGTTTTGCTTCTGGTAACTATTGCCATCAGGATTTAGAGCTGTGTGCCATGTGGGTTTCTGTTGTGAAATGCACGCATGTCTTTCAGGAGTAGCTCTGCATGCAGGAGCTGTTCTGAAACACTTTTGCCATGAAGTGGGAGGCAAATTACTGTACTCCTCACATTTGGTTTAAATAGAAAGACGTGGGTGGCTTGTACCAGGAACCAGTGTATTGTGAACAAACCATTGGCTAAAGCCAATACTACTAAAGCTATTTTTTATTGTTGCTGGTCTTGATGGAGGGATTTTTTTTTTAACCTTTATTAGTTCTAAATTCTTTCTGATTGTTCCTTTTTCATGTTAACAGTGCAGCTTTGTCCCGCCTTGAGGCAGTGCACAGGCGACTGTGCGCTGAACTGGAGCAAGAGAAGGATTTGGAGTTGAAAATTGCTTCAACACTAAAAGAAAACATGTAAGTGAGGGAATGAGAAAGCAGTGTGATGGGAGTCAATCTTTATTCTGTTCTTCATGTGCTGTTTAATGGATTCAAAAGTTAATCACTACAGAAGTTGCTTGTAAATACTGAACTATGTAATTTGAGGTCATGCGAGGCTGACTGCAAGGCAAAGGATCTTGAGATCAACTTCTAGCCTGGACAGTTCATTGCTTAGGAAATTGGTTGCTGTGGCTCAGCTCCTGAGTGAGTTTTGCACACATACATGAAGTTTTGATTTTGTTTGGAGTTGTGTGTACATTGTGGGCCTAAACTGGCCTCATTTTAAGTGGAAAAAAGCTGGACTGAAGTAGCCCTGTCTGTGATACTGATCTCTGAATGAGCATCGATACTTCTAATTTATGCCTCTTAGGGTTTTGTTTTGTTTTTTTAATATGTGGCATAAAGGAAAAGATTGAAACTGAGAATGGTGTAGACATTGGAGTAATACTGTGTATTTGTATGCTAAGCTAATACTGCTGCTTGTAATTGATTGTTCACACCTACTAAATTATTTCTTTACATAAGCAGAAGGCAACAGGCGAGTGTGTTCATGTCTTGGCACCAGAGGTACAACTACTAATGCCACCACATCAAAGGAGGAACCCAAGCACGAGCTTATAGATGTGATTAACCAGAATACTGTATGTTCTGCTGCAGTGTTGTATAACAGCTTTAAAATGCTTGACTCGTTTACTGTGTGATTAGCAATGACACTATTAATCTGTTTATGTGTATCCCTCTTGTATCTGAATTCCTTCACCAAAACCTAGAAGAATAAAAGCTAAGGCCTGTCCCTGAAGTTATTTATTGCTAAAGAAAAAGCTATTTTCCTAATTTTTCTTGTTTCTTGTATTTTCTTCTGGGTAACTGTGAATTTGAGAAACAAATTTGAGTCTTACCAGGTCAACAGCCTTAAGTAAGTGAAAGAGTTTTTCAGTGAAAACAGCTCACACTTTGTTTTAAAGGCTTGAGATGTGGCATCTAGAAACTGAGCAGGGAAAATACGAAAACCTCCATGAACAACTTAAAAAAGATGAGGAGGAGCTAGAGATGCAATACCAAGAACAAGGAAAAGTGCGGATTAGGAAGGAAAAGACAGCAGCACTGCAAGCAGAAGAAAACTGGCGTTCTAGAGAAAAGTAAGCCCCTATAAGTCCCACTCTCCTTCCTTTCTCTGTATTATTTTTAGCAAATTCGCAGGTTCAGGTGTTGAAGATGTGCTAATTCAAATACTAGTGGTATTGTGTTTCAGAGCTGGGTGTTGCTTCAGGAATATTTTATGAGTAAATAGAATTAAAATAAGAATTGCCCACAGTCTTGCAGTTATGCAGGAAAAGATTTCTGATACATGAAAATAGACCTGCTAAAGACAAAACCTGTGAATGCTTTTTGTCCAAGGGAATGAACTTCACTAGATCAGACTAACTGCATGTGTCTGCATTGCTGTTGGTCACCAGGACCTTCTGAACTTGTGATCAAGTTCAAGATTTCTTGTTTTTAGAGGACACCAGGTTATCGATTTGTCTATGGGTTTTGTGAAAACAAGAGGCTGTATGGGTAGGGAGGGGCAGAGGGAGAAAAACTACAGTCCTAATTAACTCTCCAACCCAGCCTTAGATGTCATTGTGTTGGAATCAAGGTTTCCTTAGTCCTGCTGCAGCTGTTGGTTTGCCTGTGCTTTGCAGAAAAGAAGAGGAAGCCCAGAAAGAATGTGAAGAAAGGCATAAAAAAATGTGTGAAGATGCCAAAAGGAACCATGAAAAAGCAATCCACTTCCTGAGAAAAAGCATGGCGAGGTTATTGTTCACTCCTTTTCTGCCATCGTACATTTTCTGGTGTATAGTACTTTATCCCTTAGTCTTTGAAAAATAGTCGTCTTTCTGCTACATGTGTCTTCTGTTACACTCGGAAATCTTCTGCCGTAGTGCCAGTGCTGTGAAGTGTTCAAATTTGACATGGCATGAAAGGTCTGTGAAAGAAGGAAATCCACTCAGTAGGGTCTTCAGGGTCCCTGTAGCTAAAGGGACTGTCTCTTTGGGGAGGTGCAGAGGGGTCTGTCCGCTAGCAAGCATTCCTAATGATTTGAAGCATTCTGTATGTGTGGGTGTCATTCACTGAAGTAGTTTAAAGTAGTATAACTAAATTCCAGGTTTGAAACTTGCACTCTGCTGTTCCATATTCCTTCTGAAATGTGGTAAAGAAGAAATTGAAGAAATGATACTGTGTTGATTTATTTTTCATTAGATGTGCAAACTTATAATAATTAAGAAAAACAAACAACCAAATAGATATTTTTGTTTCCCTGGGTAATGTATCAAATATATCAATCTTCCAGAATTTTTTTTTACCATTATATTAGCTGGAATACTCTCAGACTTGATTCATGCCCACACACTTCCAGCTTTTAGAGTTTCTAAGGTTTATTTTTAGTGTGGGTACAAGAGGTTGGCTTGTATAAAGTTCACTATGTAATTGTTTAGATATTGGTTATATGAACAACACCTGAATTCTTCCTTTATTTTAGCAACTAGACATACGTCATCATGTGGAACACATTCTTCATATTCAAAATAAAAAAAAAAAGTTGTTGAGCAAACTAGTTGAAAGCCTGTTGGCACTTGTAACTTGAGCGCTACGGTATCTAGAAGAGACTTCCAACTGTTCTGCTTTACCCACACCCAGAATCGCAGTAAACACAGAACTTTACAGGAGGAGTGTTTGGTGACATTGACAATTACTACTTGTCAGGTTAAACATTCTAATACTACAAGCTTTCCGGGATATGAGCCTGAAAGATTTTACTTTACTTACAGAATTCATGAAAAAAATGCAAAGGAGGAAGTGAAAACTCAGGAGCATATGGAGAGAAGGATCCAAGCTGTGCTTTCCCTGAAAACCAGCATCACTTCCAATAGGGTACTGCTGGGCTGGAGGGGAGTGAGGAAATCCGCTTGTTAGGCTGCTGGGTTTTAAGGAACGTCATTTTGGTTTTCATTGAAGTTGTTGTGTGATGCTGTCAAATCACTGACCAGTTCTCTTTTGAAACTGGGGAGAATTAAACTGTAGGAGTAATGGTGTTAGATTTGTATTGGCAGATTGTGACACTTCTGCTTATGGAGTTTATTCGTCAACAGTCTAGTTCTGGTAGGGGAACTCTCTTGAAAATAATGCATACTACAAATAAGTTCTCTGAAAACTCAGCCAGAAGTATTTCCAGTGCAGAAATACTTCATATGGAGAAAACATATGGAAGAAAAACAGTTACTTAAGAATTTAAATAATGTAAATTAAGAATTTCTGAGCTACGCTACTTTGCTCTTCTACTTATGTTCTGTATAAACAGGCAGAATGATCTGAATTTAATATTGATTTGATTAGAACTGTATCTTTTCACATTGCTTCAATGAGCAGCATTTCAAGGGCAGGCTAGAAGGGTTGAAAAGTAGCCCTGACCTAGTCAGAGCTTTCTCCATCTCAGAACACCGTCACTGCTGTGTATGTTAAAAACAATAAATTCTGTTTCAGAGAAATCTACCAGAAATTTATACTTGGGTAAGGGGAGCAGTGCTAGATTCTCTGTTTTCTGTTCTGTAATGTGTGAATGAAATACCTAACGGTGGTCTGTATGCCTTTGTAGGAAAAACTCCAAGCTCTCCAAGCTCGGAAAAAAGCAATGGCCTTTGAGGCAAAGAAGCAGGAGATGAAGATGAGGGAAGCTATCCTGGCAGAAGGAGGCAATGTTGCCAAGGAAATTTTGCGCCATAAACGACTGCTAGAGCATGAAAAACAGAAACAGTAAGTACTCAGACCTGTATCAAAGTTTCAGCTGCTCACTGATGCTCATGCAGGAATATATTGAAGCTCTTGATCAGATTCTGAAAACATAACATCTGTGAGGCTCTCTCAAGGGAGTGAACTCATATTCTGTATGTGTTGTATTTGTGTAATTGAGTATATTTGGTCTGCAAAAATGTAGCCTCTGAATCGCCTGATGTCTTGATATAAATTACCACTGCACCCAATTTAAAGAGTTGTTACTTAGCTTAAAGGCTCAAAAGAAACTGGACTGTAGTTAATATTATTAGTAAACAACCACTGATGGTTTAATATTTTTTACAACATCACATTACAGAGCTTTTAGAGAACAGCAAAAATCAAGAAAAATTGAGATTGTATCTCAAATTTTGCGAGAGAAAGCTTCTGTTCACAAGCAGAAAAAAAGTCAGTCCTGTACTAAGGCAATTAAGGATGGTGGTAAACTTGAGGATTCTGTACGGTGGAGAATGAGAACATGGCAATACATTGAGAAGACCTGCGGACAGTCAGCTGGAGCAATGTCGCAGGTAAACAAAGACCTAAGAGTTAACTGTCTTTAGATTTATTTTTTTTTTTTTACAGTTAACATCATATAGATGCTTTTAACATAAGATTTTTACTTAGGATTGACCGAAGTTGTCATCTTTGGCCTCTGAGCTTTATAGACCTGTCATTTGTGCATGAAAAGATCTCCTCAGACACTGTTAACTGTTGAAGGAACAGTCCTCTAGTAATTTTTAACTATATCTTCAAAATTTTTGTTCTTTCACAAAAGTCGTCGTGCTCTCCGTCAGCTTATTCCCCAGCTGGTGAGAGAACTGCTTCTGTAGGAGAGATTTCTGAAAAAATACCCCATGATATGCTCTGTGAAAGTGGTGAAGATGAGGAAGAGGGGGACGAGACCCTAGTCAAGCCAGAGTTCCCGGGACTTTGGAGTCAGGAATGTGACTTGCACAAGGTAAATGTTGTGATGTCTCTTATTAGAAATAGAAAAGGAAAAAAAAAAGTGGATGAGATCCTTTTGTAATTGACTCATTATGAAGTTGGTCTTTACAAAATTTTGGCAGTGTCCATAAAGGTATCTCAATAGATTCGAAAAGTTTCATTTGCCTCTCTAGTAGCTGTAGGTATCTGAAGGAATGACACTGGCAAGTGCTGTTTTAGGAACCTTGCTCAAAAACAATACTTGTCTATTTTGCAGTTGACTTTACATTATTACGTAGATGTAGAGATTCAGATGTGATATATCCTCAGAGTTATTGCTGTTTCACATATTCTTGTGTTGTTTGTCCTCTTAAAGAGAAAACAATACTTCAATTTTAGTTCAGAAATATGTGAAGACATGCCTCACATTATGTTCACTTGTTTAATTTAAAAAAAACTAAACATGACTTTCTGTTGAGCTGGCAGCACAGGTGCTTTATGTGGAAACAGCTTTTTTTTATACAATACGAGGCAAAGAAAAACATATCTTGTAGGAAAGTAACAGTATTCTCCACTCTGAACAGAAGTAAATAATACAGTTTATAGAGTGGAATTGTCTAGTTGAGATCTTAAATGTTATTCCGAAGTGTACTTGCATATCCTGCTTTTTCTGAGCTATAGAAGACCTCGAAGAACAGACTTTATAATCAATGGAAAAGACATGATGTCAGTACATATTCATATACTTGCACGAAAGAAGCGCTGGACCATAACTGAAATGTTCCGGTGCAGTTAGCTGATTTTCTGCTGAATATTTATTTAAGAAGTTGAGGCGGGAAAACCCCTTAAGTGCAGAAGAGCTAATACTGCCATGAACAACCCGGTGTCATAGTATAGGATGACGATAAGCTACAGAACAGACAGCTGAGAACAAATTAAATTCTTCATATAGAAGTTGGGAGGCTGAGTTTGATCTGGAGGGAAACCAAGGCTGGCCACAGAGTGAAAGATTCAATCTGCAGACTTTTCGGATTTGAGCTACGGACTCTGATCACACAGACTTACAGTGTTGGTGGTTTTTACGGATGTTCCTTATTAGATATCCAAAGAAGAAATGGATCCAAAGCACCTGGCTACAGGGATAGTGAAAAAAGAAGTTTTTGAGAAAAAAATGGAGGAATTCCAAACTGGAATTTTTCACAAGCGAATCATGTCTGGTCGTGAGCATAAGGGATGTAGTTTCTATAGTAAACCAAGCTGCATTCATTTCAAGGTGAGTGCCATTCTGCATAGGATCTACAGAGATAACGTCTGTATTTACTGTATGTATATACTGATGTCTTGATCGAAGTTCTGTGGCACTGGGAAGAAAAAAAAGATTATTTTTAATAGGTCTTTAGTCAAAGCCAAGTACTGTTTCAGGTTTCTCTCTAGCAATCTCTTAGGGAAGTTCTAGCCAGGTTAAATAAACCTGGATTTGCCACACGTGGTCTAATGGTTAACAGCTCGGACCATGACTGGGACGTAATGCCTTTGGCATTCACTGCAGGGAAAGGCAGAGCAGCTTGGTGCAGTAGCTGTGCACAAACCCGGATAATGTTGCCCCTCCATGAAGCGTGAGATCCTGGATGTTTAGAAGGGTTTGTCTGGAGCAGGGCAGTGCTTTATGGGTTTATAGGCCTGTGATCCCAGCAGGGACTGTGAACACAACTGCGGTAAAAGCAGCTGGATTTGTCGTGTGTAAATGCCATTTTCTGTAATTCACACCACCTGGTATGTTTGGTATTCAAAGGATTTTGATGTTGGTCGAATCTACAAGAAGAAGGTAGTTCTGATAAACGCGTCCTGCAGTGTTAATTCCTGCAGACTCCTGGGAATCAGTGAATGGCTCAAGGACTTCGTCGGTGTTCAGTAAGTAAAATTAACTGTAGGCTAGTTGCTTGTCTTACCTCTGTACCACAACAGGAGATGTAACCATATTCTGTAGCAAATTAAACAGATTTCAGTAAATACATCTAAATTATAGTATTCCATTCTTGTGTGACAAGGAAAGGAACCGTGTCCTGGAACTGAGGTTCCAGAGCAACCCTCAGAATGGGTCATGGGCCACCCTATTCTTGATGATATCATCGAGCCTCAGCTTCACCTGTTTGGCTACAGTCTCTATAGCATGAAGGCAAAATTTTTGCCGTTTAAAAGCACTTTAAGACTTTCTGAGTAAAACATTAGTAATCAGCCTTTGTAGTTTACAATTGCAGCAGGGTTCTGTAGCCTTTCATTAATCTGTCACTCATTCTGGCTTTTCTAAGTAATTAATCCAAGTGGGGAAAAAAATGAAAAAAGCTGCCATTGCTACCAGAATAGGAGCTGGATGTTTCATACAGAGCTTTAATTTGGAGGTTTATGTTAATTATCTCCATAGTTTTGACCCACCTGGCAAAAGGTCTGCTGGAATGTCCTGTCACATGGTGGTGACATTTAAGCCAATGGTAAGTGCACCTGGGTGTTAGCTGCGCAAAGATGAGAATCCTAATCATCCACTAGTCTGATTAAAAACATCATTAATTTAATTCCTTAATGGTTAACAGGGTAACAAACTACTTTTCTAGAGAAGATACTGTTGTACTTGGACAACTGTGTAAAATGTCTGTCACTGAGTGTTCTTGGAGTATATTTTGGAACTTGCTCCAAAAGAAAAGATTTATAATACTGCCTAGCTAAAGGTAGCCAGGCAGTTACCAAAGACTATTTTAAAGTGGAAATGTAGAATCTGTAGAGATATGTTACTCAAAGAATGAGTGGAAAATATTTTTCATCAGACTACGTAGGCTAGATCTTTGCAAATTACTTGGTTGAGAGGTTTTTTTTGTTTTCTAGATAAATGAAACTCTGGAAGGAGAAGTCATGTTTATGGCACAGACTGGTCCTTTTTCTGTTCCACTGAAATGTACAGCCAAGAGATGCATCGTAAGTGACTTTTTAGAAGTATGTTCAGAGTCAGTATAACAACAGTAGTAGAAGATGTGAGGTAGTGTAAACATCATTGAAAATATTTAGCAAGAGGTATTGATATTTATTTCTTTTTTTTCCTCTTAAGTGGAGAGCCTCTTTCCAGGAAATTATTCATTCCTTAGCTTCCCAGATTACACTGAGATTTATACAGAATTATCTTAATGTGTTTACTTAACCATGAACTGTGACTTTAACTTCAGAATGGGATTAACTGAAGTAGTTCTGTTTAGAAACTGACGACGCAATGTTACATTGTGAATGGAGAGAAGAAAAATGGTGGCTGGAAACGAGCTGTCTTTTTCTCCTTGTAAATTCCATGCCAGATGCGCAGTAGTTTATCCTTAACTTTAATTTTTTATGTAGACAAAAATCACAATATCTTGCTACCGTTCCTAACATTTATAAAAAGCACCTAATCTCTCCTTTCAGCATCTCAAAGTCTTTTACTTCTATACCAAGTTTTAGGCAAAGAACATCATTTTCTTACTGTTAAGAGATGAAAGTACAGGCAGCACTGACTTGTTTTACATAGCCTTACTGAGCTAACTTGAAGAAATTATTTGATAAAAGCAACAACTTTGTCTTTTGGATTACTTCCTTCACAGCTAAGAACTGCTTTGGCTTTACAGGCCAAAATAAATTACAGATGAGAATATACAAAGCTAGAGGGAAAAAGATTATGCAAGGAAACACCCAGTATTGGTATAAGACTGGCAAATGCAAAATTTAGGGCATAGTGGGAGCATACTTAATAATAAAAATTAAAAAATAATTTTAAAAAGTCTTTAGATGTATGAATGTCTTCCTGGAGTTTGTAATATTACGTTTCAGTAAATTGTATGAATGTAGATTGCATGTAAGGTTTCTTTACTGGGCTGCACACTGAGACTTTTGTGCACAGAGAAATGAATCAAGAATAATCTGTTACACAGAAAACAGAAGGGGAAGTAACTGAAAGGTAGTGCACCATAATTATTGTATCAGCAACCTAGCAAAGTATTGAAGGATGTGCTTAATTTTAAGCACTTGCAGGAAGCTAGAATGGTATCACATCAATGTTGCACACTTAAAGCTGACCGTGTGTACAGGACTCTTCGATGATTTTCAGTTACAAGACCCTGAAGGTGAGAATGCACAATGCAGTAGAAAGCCAGCACATTAGTCTTTGATCAGAGGAGCAGTTTTCTTCACCTAGAGAATTCCTGCCATCGTCGTGTGCTAATTTCCTGCAGGAACTCCTATTCCTTATGCCCTGAAAGTGGGAGGAGTTCAGGTGTAAGCAGGATACAGCAAGCAACCAAGTTGTCTTTGTCTTTTTCATGCTTGAACTTCAATTACATGCCTTTCGTTATAATATATCCAGTTACAAAGTCATTAAAAATCCTATATGCAGTAGAGTGTTGCTACTTAAATCAGTTATAAACCATAGTAGCTCAAAGAAACAAGACAGGATGTGTTATAAACTGACATGCAGTCGCTTTGTCATGTTAAATGCTGCTTGCTGCTCAGCTTGATGCTAGTAAAAGCGTTTTACTGTAACACAAGAGCAACAATGTTGAATTGGGGTGTAAATACTGCCTACCTCCAGATCAACTACCTGCAGTCTTACGCAAGCTGTTCCTATGAGCAGAATTTAACCTGTTTTTTCCATTGTCATATAGTGGACTGAAATGGAAGCAGCTCAATTTAACAAGACATTGCTTCAATGAGCTGGCTTCTCCAAAAAGGCAGAAGGCTGCCCACAGTTCATGATGTTGTTTGATACTGTCTTTGAAATGATAATAAGGACTTTAAAGTCCTGTTCTTGAAAAGATGGATGCTCATTCAATTGCTGTTACTGACTATCTGGGACAGTAGTAATTAATGGTTTATCTTCTCCCAGCTGGCACTAGATAAAGAGCTCATTGACTTTGGCAGCCATGTGGTGGGAGAAACAATTTCACGGACCATCACCCTGACAAACAGTGGAGCTTTGGGCACAAGATTCAAAGTTCAGACATCAGCAGGTGACAGTAGTACATGTAGAGCAACAGCAAAACCTTCTCCTGGAAGAATGGTAGGTTCAAAAGCATCTCTCTACATTGATAGAAACATGTTAACATTTGTAGTCATTTATGTCATGATTCCTATTTCTTTGATTGTTAAAGAGCAATTGGCTCAGATGTTTTTCAGAATTCTCTACTTGATAATGTAACCCAGTTTTAAGTTCTAAGAGAAGGGTTGCCCTCTCTTTTTAAACACTACATGTGCAGTGACACTGCTGAGCTGTTTGCCGTGGTTTGCAACCCTCATGCTATCCTTACATTAAAAGCGTGGTTCAATGTAAAGAATTTGTGAAATAACACCATCTGTATCCATGGTTTTCCTTCTGTATTCTGTCTTTTGTAGGTGTGTAATAAGCAGAAGTCTAGTTTTAGCAGACTTAGATTTGACATAGAACTGGTGGTGTTTCCACTAGAAAAACATTAGTTCTGTTAATTGTAAAATAACTAACACTGCACTGCATCGCTCCCATTATATTATTTACCTGTTTTGGGCAGCCAGCAAAAAATAAATCTGCTTACTGAGGTAAAGGTCTAGTAGAATGTGCAGTTCTTAGAAAATGCAACACATTTCTCCATTTATAACATGGGACAGTTGCAAGAAAACACAAGTCTGACTTGCAACTGCGTGATAAAATTGGAGTTGGTGCAAGCTAGAACAGTCAGAGGAGAAAATGTTGTTTTTCTGTGTTTTCTCATAGGTTAGTCAACATTTCAGTGACTGTGTCCTTGAACAGAAAGTCAGCACTAGTCCTGTGACAGCTGTAGTTGAAAAGAAGGAACAAATTGGTCCTGACCATAGCGAAGAAGCAATGGACTGTGTAGCCCAGACAGAGCAGCAGAGGACCGAGATGAGCCTGAGCAGCGGTTCTGCAGGTGAGGTGATGATTCTGGAAAACCGGCAGTGGAGATTCCCTGGCTGAGCATTAGCCATTTGTGGAGTTTCCTGTCATGACCTGTGGACTTAGTTTGCAAAGTTACTCAGTAAATTAAGTAGTTCATCATTCTAGTAGTAATGTTATATTTGTTTGTATGCTGCCTCACAAAAAATGAGTAAAAATAATGTACTGGCACCATTATATCAGAAGCAGCAGAGAATCTCACTTCTCATTAGTGATCAACAACTTGGTCTCGGAAGAACACAGAAACCAACGAGCTTACAGAAACTGCAAAATTGTTATCATCATTCTTGTCTCAGCAACTGAATACCCACTTCTTAGAATAGAAATCCACATGACAGGTTTATTTTTATAGTCTGTAATTCTAGGAGCAAGGAAGCAGAAAGATGAACCTCCTCAGACATTTTTCATCTCATTCCTAATGTTTACTATGTGCTTAATAAAATCCAGTCTTGTAGAAGAAAGACACTCTTAATTTCTTTATTACTTGTATTCTTTAATATTTTTTCTGGATAATGATCGTTCCAATTGCAGGAAACTAAAAGTTCGATTAAAAGGTTGTGTGTGTTTGTTTTCTTTTTTTAAATCTGGGATGTTATTGTGGAATTGAGTAATTCCATAAATCACAGTAGCTGTCTCCAAAGGACACATACCTTTAAGGATGTTTTCAGATCTTGGGGAAAAAAAAATTAAACTCCATTGCTTTGGCAGACTGATGTATCTCACGACACTTTGATCTTTTTCCTGGTACACGTGAAGCAGATGGTTGCTGGTTGATTACTGACGTACAGGTCAGAGTTAGCTTCATCTCTCTCATGATGCATTAGTTTAAGGCACTTCAAAGCCCTGATGGGAGACTGTCTAATTAAAAGGTACTTCTTACTGCAGTGCTTTTGAAAACAAAGTGAAGCAGCAGTCCCACTTGCTTTGCAGGTCCTCCTGACGGCATTGCTATGTCCCACTGAAATTGTTCTTAAAGGCCAGTTCACACTTTCATCTGAATTTGCATTCCTTGATGTAACAATCTCTGATACATACTTTATCCTACTGGAACATTAACACTGTTGTTCTGTAGTGGAATGCTCAGGTGCTGAGGGCAGACTTCTGGACTAGGGCAAAGTTATGTGGGCAAACAGAATCTCCTTCTGGACACTTATGTGTACCAACAATGGGGAAAGATAACTGGGTTTGCGGTATCGACCAACATGAATGTCCTTGTGCTCTGTTTGGTATCTTTGTTTAGTGAAAAGATGCAGACATCCAGCATTTTGTGGTTGTATTTTTTTTTTTCCTTCCAGAACAACTTGGTCAAGATGCATTAAATTCCAGATCAAATCTAGACAGAGACAATGCACATAATTTAGTGGAACCTTCTCCTGAAGAAATACCAGTTGAAATTCTGCTTGGAAAGGTAATGAATATCCTGATACAGACCAGATTTTCACTAGTCTAAGCCTACATCAAACATTTCACTGTGGTGGGAAATGCTTAAGTATATGATAAATTTCAAGCCCACTGGACTTCACTGTGTCACAGTTAATTCTTTAAATGAAATCTCATTACGTATTTGCCCTCTCTTTTGATCTATAAGGACTTATTTGAGCTGAGAGATTCTGTATACTTTTACATTTCTTAATAATTTCACCTTTTTTTTTTTTTGTCAAACTGATTTTTCTGTTGTGTTGTTCTGTGGTTGTACAAAGTCTAGTGACAACAAAAGATGGGGCAGGAAGAACGGCTGGGAAGTGTCAAACTTGGGCTGTATTAAAGAACCTGGGTGTGAGAGTCCAGATACCAGCCCATACCAGCATTTATGGCTTCTACCCATGCATACAAAACGCTGAAATCAGTAGAGCAGATCTCTGAATGGTTGTATCTTGAAGTAAAATGAGACTCTAAGATTCTGACTGCACCTGGTTGTGAAGCCATATGTCATGCCAAGTTTTTTTCACCACAGTGAACCTCCTAGGGAGCTACTGATGCTCATTTTTCCCTTGCATAAGACATTCAATCTAGTTACAAGCCAGGTGTAATATGGTGTTTGTATAGTATGAGTATGCACTGCGTCTTCATTTCAACACAATGAATAGCCAGCTACAGTCATACAGTCAGATTTTAATTAAAAACATGCTATTTCTTGTGTAGGTTACTGAGGGTGAAATTGGACCCTTCAGCTCAGTCAAACTTCAGATTATATTTGTCCCGGCTATCCCTGGGGACGTGCGGGAAGAGTTTGTGATCATGTTTGACAACTCAGACTGCAAACCAGTGAGTGATTTTGTGCAAGACTTGCTTCTAAATGCTTTAGAAAAAGAGTTTAAAATCCTCTTAATTCTTGGGAAAAGCAGAAGTAGGAGCTCAGAATCCTGTATTAGAAACAGGAGAATGAGGCAGAGGACAGATGTGTTTATAAACATTATAAGAAAGAACCCTGAGGTACCGTGTGATTATGTATTATGTGGTTGGATGGGAGGTAAATCGTGGCCCTTCTTTCTGATGCAGCATGGTTATTAAACCCGTTGATTCTCTTAAATTTCTATGCAAATAATCCTGATATTTCCATTTTATCAGACATCATACTGGAAAACATCCAATGTCCTGGAAACAAATATGAAAGTATTCTTCTCTATTCCCACCCCATGTAGTTTATTTCCTTTCTGATATATCAGAATTGGAATTATTTAGCATGCAGTGGTGAAACTGATGTGTGAAAGCTGGAAGAGGAGATAACTTCAGTTACCACTTCAGTACATTTTGGTTCCACACTTTATTGGAAGCCAAATTCTGCCTGGGAACAGTTCACAGAAGCTTGCCAAAAAAATAAAGACAAACTTGCAAGGAGCTCAGAAGGCCAGTCTTGGCTCTCCCCACGGTCTACAGATGGATGCTGCAGGCCCCTGTGGGTACCCGCTCTTCTGGGGTCATTTTATCCGAGTCTGAGCTAGGTGGTCACTGATGGGAGGAAGTACGGCACTGTGCTGCCATTACTGTGTTTCTTTGCTGGCTAAACAAGCTGCAGACTCTGGAGTTTCTGAATTATGGCACATTCACTTAAGCTAGGTGCACTTCAAAAATTTATTTTAAATATCATGGGCAGCATGCTATTCGTTTGTGTTCTCTATCAAAGAATCCCAACCGAAGTACAATTTTTTTTTCCTGCTGGGACACCATAACATCTTGGGTTTATTTTACAAATTATTTCTTAGCTTTGCCTAATTAAAGAACCTGTTGCAATATGAATAATAAAATATTTTACTCAGCTGTAGTTAACAGCAGAAATTTTTGCTCTGTCTAGTTCAGTAAGAATTTGAGACTAACAAAAATAGTTACACTCTCAATTTCTGTATTAACAGCTGTGCTTCAGTGCCGTTGGCGTTTCTATTGACGTGCCGGTTTGGGTGCCCAATCCCAACATTGATTTCAAGATCTGTATGTATGACCGACTGTATCAGGATTGCATTGCCATTCAAAGCAGGTGAGCTGCCCTTGCATTACCAGCTGCCTTCTACAGCTAAATCCTGAGATCTTCAGTCACTAGGTGATGTCTTGTGGCTCCGTTTTGCCAGACCCATCTTTTCCTAACCTGTATAGCCATTAAGCACTGCACTGGAGTGGACAGATACCTTATAAGTACACAGATAGTGACCAAATACGGATTTACAGGGGAAAAAATATCTGGGTGTTTCTGCAGCCCAAGTCAGTAATGTCTGAAGACTGGTTCTGTTTGCACTGTAATATAAAGATAATATTTCAGTGCTTTGGCTCCCAGAGATTTCATGCTATTAGAGAGTGGTTACATGAATCTTTACTCTCTTAATTGTCTCCAGGTGCTGGGTGTCTTCCCTCTACCTAATGCAGTCACCACTGAATGCTTATTTTAACAATTTGCATTTCTTAGATTCTATTTAAACATGATTAGGGTGGGTTTGTGGGAGGGTGGGGGAGAGGTTGGTTCTGTAGAAGGCATCCATTCTAAACCTCTTACCAGAATTACAGACTGCAGAGATTCTTCACAGTCGGAAAGAAACGAGTAAAGCTGTTATCTCAGAAATTCAGCTTACAGATATGACAAGCACAAGTTGTTATGTAAGTGATTTTACTTGGTCTAGATAACCCAGGGATAAAACCTGTAAGTACAGAAGCAGAATAACTCTCCTAATGAAAACTTAAGATTTCAAGGGGATCTCAAAGATAGAAGCTGTCAGATTGCTTAGGGCAAAACTTCTTAACTGAGGAAAAATCCTGCTGATGCTTTGGCAAGTTTCACTAAATTTGTTTCAGCCCAAATGACTATATTTCATGTGCAGGAATATCATATCTCAACTTTTTATGCTGCAAGATTAGGTAGATTTCGTCATTCAGCTAGGTGTGGTGCCTAAGAAGTTTCTTCAGCTCATAGCTATTGAAGTTTTTCTGCAGTGTGTGTCAGGAAGGATTCCTCATTGTTACGTGGTACATGTCAAACCACTTCTCAAACTGAATGAATTTAAACTGCTGAAAATAGCTACAAATTACTATCAGTCAAGACAACTTCTCAGGTTAGACTATAGGTAGTTGTATTTTAATTGCAATAGTGAAAAGCTGGGGCAAGGTGGTTGCTAAGGTCTGTGGTCTAGAACTACGCACAAAGGATCCAGAGCCAAGGGCGGTTACCAGGCTGGCAAAGAAGTGTGCAAACTGCTGTCAACATACAAACGGCTTTACCCGTGAACTGTGTATTGATGCTAACGAGATACCACAGTGTCTGTGAACTAATGCTCGCAGCAACCTTCACTGCAGGAGACCGAAGGCAAGGTTACCATGGCCCAGCTGAAACGCAAAGGCTGCTTGTCTAACAACTGCCAAAATCTTAGTGAGAACTAAATTTCAGATCCAGTATGTGTGAAATCTTATTAGCGTAACTTCTAGAACACAGAATCTTTAATTAAATGTTAATTAGATACTTAAATAATCCTGCTATTTAGGAATATTCTTACAAATCTTTGCTCCAATCTCTAACTAGTTATAGAAAAGAAACAAACAAACAAACACACAAAGAAAACAAACTACCTGAAACTTGTAGCAAGAGATTTCTTTAGATTTTTGGGGAAGAATCTGACCCAGACCAGAGGGAGGTGACATGTTAGAATAGCCTTTCATTCACCACCAGTACACACAAGCAGCTGACAGAAGCAAAGCAGAAAGAACTTGTCTGCCTTATTGCTGCTGCAGCCTATGACATTGTAGTCTCGAGCAGAAGTAGATGATCAAGTTTTCAAGTTAGATAGAGAGCTCTGGCACTTCGGTGCCCCAGCAAGCTCTCTAGAACTGGAAAATATTAGCGTGTACTTTTTTTTCCCCCCTCTATTTGGGTTTTGTTTTGGTTTTGGTTCCTGGTCACACAGAATACAGCATAAATAAACAGCATAAAGACTGAAGGTGTCTTATTAGAATCCTATCCAATATAAATCACTTTGCAAAGTAATTTCTTTGGCAGGCTATAATCTGCACAGATTTAATGAAGTAGTATATAGTTCTCTTAAATTGTTAACAGTCAGAAATCATTCCAGGCTCCCAGCACCACATGTTATCGTTGTTGATTTAGAGCAGACCATCTGGACTGACAGCTTGTAAACCAGCCCAAGAGAAGGAAAATGACAAGCTGAAATATTTGTAAATTGCTTGGCAATTTTGCACAGAGGCATAAAATTCCAAAGCAGGGTATGGTTTGTGGCTATTGCTGTATTATAACATGGCCAGAATACAATAAGCAGGGAGATGTTTCCTGCTGTCCAAAATGCCATCCACAGGGCAAATTGGTCCCACGTTTTACTAGAGAAACCGGCGGTAGCAGCTTTGCCACACTATGACTTCTAGCCCTGTAGAATCTCTGCTGTTAGAGGAGAAGTTACAAGAGATCTGTGAATTCACATCTATTTAAAAGAAGTCACCATGGTTTTGGGGAGAAAAACCAAAAGCAGCAGTGTTCTCAGTGCATTCCTGGCATAATTATGATAGCCCCCCCGCCCCACCTTGAGTTTGAGTTTTTTTCCTGCCTGTACAGGCTTAATTTTTGGTGTCGGAGGTTTTCAGGTAATTATGATGATAACAAGGATGAATGGAATTCACTAACTGGGTACATGTTGACATTTTAGGTATATTATGCTCTTTCAGATTCATTTTTTGATTCTTCTCGCTACAGGCTGGGACATTAAGTGCTTTTTCGCCACTTAAGCAGCATCTAAGTACCCTTGGGCCCACTTAGGGGTTGCTGGTCTTCATTTTTCTGTTTCTCAGGCAGAATAATGGGGTTTTACTTGTTGTTTCCCACCCACCACCAATTGTTACATAACCTAGATCCAGTATCACAGGAAGACAACTCTTTTTCCATCTTGAGTGGGTTCTGTGCTGCAGCTAGGACCAGTTAGGTGTCTCAAATGAGTCATTCCTACTGATGCAGATAGAGGGAATGTATGCTGGGAGCAAATAATTAGCTGGTATTTGACAATAATGTGTCTTTGACTTTCCCCTGGCTTGACCTACCACTGTGCTGTGCTTTGATAATTATATCCCGATCAGCTGTGTACACTGCTTGAAATACAGCTGGGCTTACTTACAGTACTTCCAAAATCTTGTTTTCTATACATATCTTAAAAGAGAATACAACTGAAGTCTGATCTGTTTGCAGAGCAAAAGCTACGCTGCGTTTGAAGTTTGAAGTATGCAGAGAATTGAGTAAGCACATGGAGCTGCTTCCAAAGACAGGCTACATTCAACCTCAGTCGTCCTGCAGTGTGCAGTTGAAGTTTCTGCCCAGGTACCCTAACAACGTTAATCTTTTCAGTATTTAAGACAATGTCTGTAGGAGACTGGCAGTGGAAAACCTGAGCAGGTCAAAGTTTTTCTTCCCTTACACTGTAGCAGTCTGGACTTCCCGCTGTTGGTGTCAATGCAGTTCTGGTCTCCCCCCTTCTCCCCCTTAAAAGTTGCCAGATGCTCAAGGAGGAAATTAACTTGGATCACACACCTGTGAGGAAATGCTGCTCCTGTGGTGACAGCAGCAGTGTGCATATCTTGGCAGTTGCATTCCCGGTAGGTTGCTCCCGTTTCTGGGGGGAAGCTATTCTTACACGAGAGACAGGTTATCTGGGCAGGTGGCTGCTTCATGGATCACTGATCACATAATTTCTGGACAAGAACTCCTGTGCTTGCTAATTAAGGTAAGAATTGTTGGGCTTCCTGTTTGTATCTATCCTACCCACATATATTTTTCTCCAAAATACAAATGTATTGATGTTGAATTTCATGTGGCATTTCAGATAACATCTTCCAAGATGCTAAAATCCTTATTCCAGCAAGTTTCTCTTCTTCATTTCATGATATTTCTACATATGCAAACATAACTCAGTTATAGCAAACAAAGCATTCCAGTTTTAAAAGATTTAAGTACAAGCACTCCTGCTGACCACTGTTAATTTTGTTTCCCTCATCATTGCCATCCTAAAGAATTTAGCATGACATTTCTATAGGAAATCTGTGACAAGTCTGTTGTATTTCTGATCTGACTGCATCTTCTTTTTCTTGATTGGAAGGTGGAACTTCATAGGTAACTAGTTTTGGCATTTTCTTCCACCATCTCCCCACTACTCACATATATCTTGTATACAAGATTTGAGTTAGGCTTGGCTCTACTGAAGCGTTTGAGCTGATGTTTAACCAATTATATATGTGGATACTCCTATTTGAGCACAAATACTGTGTTAAGATTAAAAGCTGTCAATAATTAAACTTTTAGACCTTAAATAACAGGGTTTTTTTGTTCAGAAATACATCCATCAGAAGTTTATAATTCCCTTTAGCTAGAAAATAGTCAAAATATTTTTATGAAACTGAATGTACTTTTCGATTTCTAGGCACTCTCTTCCTGAAGATGCGGGGAGCTATTTTAATGAAGAGACAAGAGTTTTGGAAGTTCCTGTGACAATACTGGTTGTGGATAAGGTCAGTGATTTTTGTTATGCTGGTTATCAGGATGACAATAGGTGTAAATTATCTTAATGATTGTTCACTTAATGATACCTCATCTTAGATTAGTTCTTTACTAGTTGAAGTCCTATGATATTAGTAGAAGGTGCTTGAAGTGATAATACAGATTTTATAGTTTCTTGTCAGCATGTTTACAATTCAGAAAGTTAAATCCTTTCTAGGTCATGCTCATCTGTTCCCCCGTAGTTTGTTTTGTACCAGAGAGTTATCAGACACCACAGCACAACTTCTTTATTCTGATCTATATTGCAGATGTAGCATATTCTTAGAGTTTACATTTCTTGGAGATGCAGGTGTCATTCCATTCTAGTATATGGAATTTCAGATACAGATACTAACTTCTTTTTAACTTTGCTTATCAAAGAGACATTTCCCATTGCTTATTTTTGGAGAACAATGAGGCTGAAGTTCAAGACAGATATGTTACATTTACATATGTTATTGTCAAGCAGTAGAGTAGAGGAACTTTTCTTGCAGTTATCTTTTTGGGTGATATTTCACTTAAGTCCTGTCCTTGGATGGAGGAGGAGGAGGTACATATGGAGGTTTTTATCCTGTGCTCTTGCACTTATTTCAGGCTCAAAAGGTCAATTGTACTGTCCATGCAATTGTTACTGCTTCTGATTTGGAAATCAGTCCAGCACAAATCGATTTTGGATACTGCACCATCTATGAAGCTGTGCAGGCAAAGGTCATGCTAACAAACAAATCCATCTTGCCCCAAGAGTTTGGATTTGTGGGACTTCCAGAGGTACGTAGGTATCCCACACACATCTCTTCCTGTATTAAAATATATTTAACTATTATGAAAACATGTTTCAATGTGAGTGTAAATAAATCATCACTGTTTATTGCAAACTCATGGAAATACTTCTGCCTGCAGCACTGTGGAAACACGCAGATTAATTCTGGTACTGGCTTCTGTAAATTCCATCTTTTTATACCCTAAGAATTTCCAAGCAGTATAAACACCTTTGAGGAGATTTTGCTATTCTCACCTACATAACCTTACTAGGATAAAGATAGCCTAACAGAACACCTATTTTTTACACCAAGAAATCTACTAACAGAATACCTGGTGCACTTTTCTTTCAGATTGACAGGTCATTTATATTACTAAATAAAACAGGCTTAAGGATGTTGCTTTGGCTTTGAGGCTGAGGAGTATCGCACAGGTCCCATGCAAACGCCGAAACGCTTTGTCTTTAAAGCAGGGTGGCCATGTCCAAACTGCTAATTAGGAAACATCCCCTGACCATGCCTAGGTATTTTCTGACTGAATATAAGTTGATGTGGAAGCTAAATTAATCACAGGGGCTGCCAGTTTCGTGTGGGCTAAGTCTACTGATTTTTTTTATTTTTTTTTTCCCCCAAAATGTAGCTGTTGAAGCTTCATAATAGCATGATGATCGCAGTGTGAAGTGGCTTGGCATATTGGAATCGGAGCTAGAGGAACCTGACATTTAATCAGACATTCTCCCTCTCTCTGCTGTTTTAGGGATTAAAATCAAGGAGCTAGCTAAAAGAAATTGGAACTTTCAGCTTTGTTAAAGCTTTACTTCACAACATGTGTTGCATGATTAGCTTAAAATGTGACAGGGAGACATTCTTGAATCATCATTAACTCATAAACACAAACCAATACACATTTGTAGATATTAAACTGGTTCTTGTCACTATGGTATTTGCACATCGTACAGGAATCGGCTCTTCAAAGATACAGGAGGAGCTGCTGAGGTTTTGTCATGTTTCATTCAGTTGTCTATGAAGAGTAAATAAACATCATTAGAGAAAGGTGATTACCACGGGTGGTAATAAGCTGGGGAAGAGATTCAACTGAAGTCTGAGTTACTGGATTTAATGTCTTTCAAGTTACTTTGAGAATAGAAAAATATACATCAGTCAGACACTAGTCACTAACTCACAGGAAACCTTCTCACTAGAAGCTTTCTGTTTTCCTGACATTTGTACATTTATTAACAAAATTTTATAATATTGCCAATAATGCCTTAATTTATTCAATAATTTGATAATGTAACCAATGATTTCTTATTTTAATAACAATAATTTCATATCCTGCCATTTTGAAGTTTGTTGAAATTCAGCCCAATGATGGATTTGGAATTATTCTTCCCCTTGAAAGCCTGACACTGGACATAATCTTTAAAGCTAACAAGGCAAAAGAGTACAGCTTTGAGCTAACCTGCAAGTCAGAGATTAACAGGTATGTTAAGAAACTGATTGAGTAGCAGGTAATCTAGAAGTCTAAATCACACTGGATTTCCACTGTTAAGCTAGTTCAGAAATTAAATCCCTGCCTACTTTGAAGGGGTAAAGCTAGGATAAAAATGTGAGGCAGTTGACAAGAGTGGCTCAGTACCTGTGAGTTTCATCCTCCATGTACAAGTCTGTCTATACTCAGAGGACTTTTCCTGTCCCACCCGAAACTTATCCTTTCACATACCCAAGCTGCAGTTTGCCCCAGGTCATCTTAACCTGCAATGTTCTGCTTGCTTTTTCAGCAGAATTAATGAAGGATTATTTTTTTTAAATGCTTCATACATTAAGCTAATCCTACTGAAATAATGATGGCATAAACTTTGATTTGACTGGATGTATTTCTAGAAGTTCAGAGGAAGAATTCAAGTAGGGACTCTAGCCAATTGTGCATTAAAAATAGATAGTATTGTTGTTCATCTTCAGGCAAAATTCCCATTGCAAGCCTGAAATTCTGCTTAAATAGGGACTACAGGATTAGTTCCCTATTTTCCAGGCTGATTAAGAGACTATTTTATGCTGAGACAATTTATCATGTGTTTATTTTTAGGCAATTCAAGCTGTCATGCAAAGCAGTTGGAGTCCACCCACCTCTTGAATTGTCTCATTCCTTAGTTCAGTTTGCTGCAACAGCTTTAAATGGTGTGTCTACAGCAACACTGTATGTGATGAATTCCCATGTGAGCCTCAACCACTTTACTCGTGCTGTCCCAAGAATTGGCAATGGGGAAGTTGCCCCTGTTGGACCCACTTCCTTTGAATTCTGTGTGCCAGCAGACTGTCCAGTGACAATTACACCTTCTGTTGGAACTGTGCTGCCTGGGAAGGTAAATTCACTTTAAACGTCAAGTGTTCTGCCAAATCTTTGGATCCCCTACATCCCTACAAATGCTGTCACTTGTAAATGAAGCTCAAAATGTAAATTATTATTAGAATAGCTGGAATATTTTGTATTGTTTGAAATAGTGTTGAGCTTTGTAGTTGTAACACATGTATGGGGGTTGAATTTTGCCTATCCTTCTTGTGCATGCTCTCACACTCCCAGAAAAGCTTGATTCAAGTGTCCTTCAGACCAACGTTGTCAGATCAGCTAATCAGAGAAGAGGCAGTTCGGAGGCTTTGCAGAGCAGCTGCAGCAGAGGCAGAAATACAAGTAAGGAATGCTGAGAACTGGCACATGCTTTTGGTCTGTTACTTCCAGATATTTGTTTCGCTGATGGTATTTTTATCATAAAATTATTTCCATATTAATGAAGCCCAAAGTCCTAACCTGCCTATAAAGGACCATAGTATGACCGTACCGTTGCACTTAGTGTGTAGTCTGTTCACTGAGCCATAATTTAATTTCATGCTAACAACTTCAAAAACATTCCTAGAGGATTTTCTTGCAAATGCTAACTGCAAGTATTCTTAAAAAAAGAGTTTCTTTGCTTCTTGCAGATTCACAGCATACATGGACTTTATATGCAATGCTGTGGGTCAGTTAATTTCTGTGAGCACCTATGGTTGTCTTTAATTATGAGATAAAGATGTAAAATTCCCATGAGAGATACAGTCCAACAGGGGAACTCTTTTTTTTAAGATGGGGTAAAACGTGTCCATCTCAATTTAATTTTACTTTATTAGAAATGTATGTAATGACTGCTGTGTCTATGGCTTGTTACGGTAATGCTGCTGCTGTTACCTTGTTTCATGCACTCTGTCACCTCTTAGGTTCTGTATCCTTGGGCCAGGGACTGTATTTGTAAACCGATGTCGTGCTTGGATTACCAGTGACCGCCCTCAGTGTATAATGTCTGTGTATTTGCAGAAAAGGAAGAAAGATGAAAAGAGAGAGGGAAAGAAATTAAGAAATTCCATCACCACACAGCATTCTTCCAGACAACTTGTGAAGGATGGAGGCAGTAAATATCTGACTTCTCAGTGTAGTTCTGAACAACTGGAATCCAAAGAGTTAAAGCCTGAGTAAGTCGGCAAAAGCGTCTTGTACTGCATAGGCAACATTCTCTTTAAGTAGTTTAATAAAATATACTAAAAACTACAGGCAGACAAGAAAGCAAACTGTGGAGAAGAAATAGCTGTAGCTATGTTGCAAAGGCTGTTTCCAAAATTAGTGCTGCTTTTAAGCCACACAGCTGTACCCTCTCATGTACGGCAAAGAATCCCTTTATGCATCAGAGGGATTAAAGACTTCAAAGAATATGTCAGAAAGCATGAGATGTGGCTGTATGGGTAAACTTGGCTGAACCAACGAGGGTATTATTTACAGGGCAACTAGAAAGCTGAACTTGGTTACCAAAGAAAGTGCTGCTGATAGACCTTTTCTGAATAGCTCTGCCAGAGCTGACTGTGTTCAGCCCAGATGGAAACCATCTGATGGCCCATGCCCGTGGGTTTGGGTTAATTTTCTTTTTTGAGGGCTCATAGTCCTTCATAATAGTCATGGTCATCTTCAGTCCTGGAAATGTGAGGATGCTGTAAAACGTGCATTTTAAATAGTCGTTTTACAATATGTGTACCGCAGTGAGAAGTAACATTAATAGCAGGTGCTATCTGAAATTTGGATACTTAGATGCAAAATCTGATACTTGAGGTCCTTGTTTAGCATAATTCCACTTTTCAAAACCACACTTCTGCCTAATTTGAGGAATTCAGGAATGTTTGGAAATAAATACCTGCTTAAACACTAGACACTGGGCTATACTGGATGTTAGGTATTTTTGACTAAAATCTCATGTTTTTTGCAATACATTAGTAATAATTTTTAAATACTTTCAGTGCAGGTCATAAAAATAAAAATTGTATTTTAAAACTGCCATTATGAAGCATTGCTTGGCATATTGCATTACAGAAATGTGATCATGTGTGTTTACATCTCACTAAAATGATGTAGAAGTACTGGAAGACAATGGAATACTTAATGTATTCAACATCAGGAAATTGTATTGAGGATTTTGCAGTCTTTAGTATAACATCTGTTATCAGGGTTTATAATTTTTATTCTCTTTTGGCAAGAAAAGCAAGCCACTTAGTAGAGTGGGTCAAGACAGCCACTCAGTTTCACTGTTACATTCAATTTTGAATGTATGACTAGAACAGTAAACAGGAATAGCTCAGTAGATATCTGATTTTTTTTTTTCTTGCTGTCTCACTTACTAAGATGATTCCTATTCCTGGATTTTCTAGTTCTGATGCTTATATGGAAGCCCAGGCTTTCCTAATGAGGAATTTCAGTGGGAGGTTCGAAAAATACATCATACCATGCTTTGTTGCAAGTGGACATATTGATGAAAAGAAAGGCTCTGAAAACCTAAGCTGCAGGTATTTGTAATTAGCTGTGTGCAATTCCTGATAGTTCAGAAATTTGAGGGGGAAATGGTGGGCATATTAATGTATTCATTGGAGGAAGAAATTTGTTTTCTGATCTTAATTACTTCATAGGTCAGTAGTAGAAACTCATGCTTACAACCCACTAATTGGTTAAGAATCAACCATATGAATATCAAAGCAGCTTAAAGAATAATTGTATGAAAAATTTAAGCCAGATGTAGTTCATGTTTCTGGTCAGGCATACACAAAAAAGTAAGCCACCAAAAATTCAGTATTTTTTTTAATACCAATGTAATGATATCCTGTGGTATGAACACAATAAGAATACATTTCTGATAATCATTTTTATTTTTGTGTGATCCAAGAGCAAATATATTTTTACTATTTCTCTAGCCCTTACAACACCTTGTATCTGGAGTTGCACTGTCCCGCTGTAGCACCATCTGTTGTGGTCACTTCAGATAATGGAAGAGACACAGTAAACTTTGGTGATGTTGCAGTAGGTATGAAATTTTAAATTTTTTCTGTCTGACATTAATTTTTTCTGAGCATAGTTTTGCATTTTCTTTTACATTGTTTAGTTGATTTTCAAAAGTCAATATGGAAATTAGCCCTGTAATAGGTACTTGGGTGGAAAATGAGGAACATGTCTGGCCAGCTGAGGCATGTAAAAAGCAGACTTGATCCCAAAACATGGGACTGGGAGCTCTACAAGTGACTGTCCAAGTCTGTAGGTATTTTGGTGAGCTTTGACTAATGTATTAGCCATAGAACTGGAATGAATGTTCGACCCAGTTAGAAGCATGAGTAAAACGGAGGAATGGTAGTGCACGAGTGAACATCATCACTTTTTGAAATGTTTTCATTCCTGTCAGGCCACAGAGTGATGAAGCACATTACAATACAAAATATCTCCCCAGAGAAGCTGGAAGTATCCTTGTTTGGACGATGTAAGTTAAGCTGCCATTCAGCGTCTGTTTAGTTTGAGTCTTTGTAGGAACTGTTTGATACTACAGCAAGGAGGAGGCAGCAGGTTTCATACTTAATACACGTCTTTCAGGGTGGGTCAGGAGGTGATGTGAAGAATATAGTGGACAATCCCACATGAGCTACTGGAAAGCTAATTCCATTCCACCCTTTTAATGGCAAATAATCCTGCATAGAGCCAAACTTGAGAAGCACTTAACCACTTTCTAAAAGGTATAAGGTACTGATGAGAAAGCCTGACGTACATGTGAAATAGAACCAAGAACTCAGTTTTTGCACAAAGCTCCTCTGAATTTCTGTGTAAGAAGCTGCTACACTGGCTTGTCTGGGTTAAGCTGTGTAGGGTAATATAGGAGAAAGCATATCCCTGATCTTAGAGGGCTCATTCCAGGCAAAATCTGAAAATAGAGTTACACCGAAATCTTATTAACTGGAAAAGTATCTTGCAGCTATTTGAATTCCATGGGAGGAAAAAAAATAATTGGATTAGTTCTTTTCTCTTAGTTATTTATCTCTGAAAAAGCCTAGAGATGGTTGGTTTATACATCTTTGGTCTGAACAACACGTGGAATATGTTCTTATATTTTTTTTCTCCAATTTTTGTTTATAAACTTTTTTCCTTGAGTTGCATTATTTCAGCTAGGATTCTCAGTTCTGAATCCCAGTGGTCCCTTCCTGTTGGTCAGACGAGTTGGAATGCTTGAGCCAGGTGAAAATAAACCCCTCATCATCTCCTTTTGTCCAAACGAGAGTAAATGGGTGAGTAAGAGATACAACAGTAATGGGGAAAAAGAGGAGAGATGTAACACACTGTAATATACATGTGGGATGTGACTGGGATGAGGCTGTATAATAATAAAAACTTTGCCTGTACATAGTCCCTCCCAGTGTTTGGATCTTTGTGCACTAAATCCAGAAGCTTAGTGTTCATGGCCCATTTGTGGTAGGTGGTCAGTTGGAGGTGTGGAAGGTGTTTTCCTTCAGCAATGGGCTGACACAAACCTCCTCTTGGCAGTTTTTTGAAACACTGGACATTTGGACAGCAAAAACCAACCTCGCCCTAAGGATCAGTGGTCACGGGGTGATGCCATCAATTGTTTGCTCTGTGGGAGATGTACTCGATATGGGATATGTCATAGCCAGCGAGAAGGCGACTGCCACATTCAAGGTAAATCCCTCTATGCTGACCTAGAAAGCACATCAGCAATTTTTTGTAAGGAAGAAGAGGAGTTCTGTAGTTTCTAGTCTGCCAGAATGTAAGCCTGGGCGACAAACTGTAGGCAAAAGAACATAGCCTTAAAAGCACGCCTGGCAGAGTGATTTGACGCTGAGACAGTTTCAGGACAAAGGTAACAAAGCTGTGTGGGGAGGATCTTGTTAGCTGCTTCTGTCCTGCCTGCAGCCTGTACGCAGCTGCTCTGTGCTCACACGAAGAGAGAGGTGCATGGGTGAAATGCAAAACTGGTCCTACAAAGAGCACATGAGGGTTTGCCATGGTACAGTCTAAGGAAGTTTAACTGATTCACTCATTCATGTACTGCAAATTCCCAGAGACTCAGAAACCAGCCAAGATCTAGGCATAAATTTTCTCCTCCCAGATTTTGTCCAAGTATGTCAATAACCAAAATATATTCCTTGCTGAAAGACTCTTAAAAGGAGCCTGGTTCCTGCTGTGAGGGGGCGGGGGTTGGCATGACGTGTTGTGTATGGCAGTTACGCATGCTTTCGGTGGTGTCCGGGCACTCAGCAGAGCAGTAATGCAGCAAAATAAATTCAGACAGTTCACAAAATATGGATCCTACACATTTGAGAATCAATTTTCTTAATGAAAATGCTGTTGTGTAAATTAATGTCATCAGATACAGAACACTTCCACACTGGCCCTGAGATACTCCATACAACTTGATTCACTTTCACCAACAAGGGACAAAGATCAGCAGAGAATTCCATCCTTTATTACGTCCTCTGTGCAAAGAACAGAGTTTGTTGGTAAATTTGTTTTTTTCTTTTCTCTTTCTTTTTCTTTTGTTAAAGACTCTTGAAGTATAAGGCAGCATTACTTTGTCTTGTTAGAACTACACATCTGTCAAAACCTGGGGCATCACATCACTGAAATTAAAGACACAATTTTCTTCCCCAGTAGGAGCTGTACTAATTCTTTCAATATGGGTAGCTGCAAATTTATGCAGCCTGAGCAAATATCCACAAGGAAGGAGACACTAGTGTTTGAATCTAAATAAACCCACACAGTAATTGCATATTAAAAATTATATTTAGGGGTGTCCATCATTGTAAAAACACGTTAGAATATAGGAAGGGTTTGGCAATGCATCTTCAGTTCCTCTAGAGGTGAATGCATTAAACTGACCATGGATTTATCTGCTATTTCTAACACTCTGTTTTGCTGCAAAACTGTGTCTCAGGTCTTATTCATTTGCTGTCCCAACAAAAATTAAATGGGTTTAAAATACATTAAGAAGTAAAACAGAGCTGACTTCCTTTCTTATTTGTATCCTCATTTTTATTTACCAGGAACACAAAACTATAACGGGTTAAGTGTGTTCAGCATCTCTCCAACAGAAGGAGAAATAGTTGCTGGGAAGAGTCAGGATTTCATTGTTACTTTCAGTCCTGATCATGCAAGTCTGTACTATTCTGACCGTCTCAAGGTTGTGCTCTTTGGCAAGGTGAGACAATCAAGATACCTGGCTTATGAAATCAAAGTCTAAATATGACCTACAGTGATTTTTGTCAGCATGAGTCTTAGTAGGAGTTTCAAATAATTATATCTAGTGCATAGTGTTTGTAGGCAAAATTACTACCTTCATTAGATTAAGTCATGTAGGTAGGAGATGGCAGGTTCGGGGCCCACTTTTTTCAAATTTTAAGTATTTGGTTATTAATTCATAACACCAGTGACTTGGGATTCAGTCCAGTCTTCTGCCCAGCTGTCTGCACTGTGTAAATGGGCAGTGGTGGGAGCTAGGACTCTGCCACACTGCTGAGCACAGCTCAAGGGGGGTTGGTTCTCTGCACGTAGCATTTAGTGCTGGTGGAGAGCAGAGCTACACCTGCCCAGTGCAAACTGATGGACACACTGAGTACCTGGAGGCTGCTTCTGCAGTCACTCAGCATGAGGAAGGAGGTTTCAATCTGTAGAGCAGCAGTGGAGCTGAGATGGAGCCCAAGTCAGGATGCACAGGCTGGTGGCACAGCAGGTGGCTTTACGCCGTGTTCCAAAAGAGACTGACCAAAAGTTAATGAAGAGTGCCAGCTAATGACCATCCACAGGCACTGCAAACTCAGAGCAGAAACTGGCAGTGAGCAAATCAGTACCGTTTCTCTCCTTTCAGGTTTTGTATCTCTACATTATCTTTGGAATTGAGATTAAGAATGCAAATCGGGATAAGCTGAAGATGAATAGAGACTGGTCCTAGTTCACAAACTCCAGCCAAGTTTGGCAGCAGACAAGTTTTGCCACTTTTAGTGGCTTTAGTGTAAATAGTTTGTCCAAGTCCCCTCCTGAGGCGCATTGCCCAAGAATGAAAAGTTGTTTAACACAGAAGTGTCTGAGTGGACCAGACAGGGGGAAGATGTAGGACTCTTGCATTAGTGTACAGGGCCTCTGGGCATTTGTATAGGCAGATGATGTAATAGTTTCTAAGCAACCGGTGCTGTTGTGTCAGTATTCCTGCATTTGAAGCGTTCTTGTCTTAAATAGAAAACAGCCCATGTGATCCACCTGAAGGGTGCAGCACGAGACCACCCGATGTTTGTGGAAGGGGGAGTTCCACTAGACGTGCCCATTGAGTCCTTGGCTGTGACGTTACCTGTGTCGCCGCAGGAAGCACTCAAAGGAGGTAACACACTACCACTTTATTAGCAAATAGGGAGTGAAAAGACATGTGAATGTTCCTCATCCTTTAAGAAAAACTAAATTAAAGACAACTTTTCCAGAATCAGAACAAATAAGCATTATGGTATAGCCTATATTCAAAACACAAAAACAATGCAGGAAACTTTCTCTTAAGAAAAGGTTTTCTCCTAGTTTTAATACAGTTATATCTTAATGATGATCTTTTATCTTTGCAACTTACCTTGCAAAAAATTATTATAATTTAATACTACTATGAAGTACTAAGGTGTATTTGGTGTATTTGCTTTCTGCCAATTCTGATTTTTATTAAATGTTTATAAAATTATTTCATATATAATAATGTATCCTGGACTCTCCCCATTGTACTGTTATGAAACAGACCCACTTTGAGGGGTTTGAATTTGTCCTTCCCTACTTCCTTTGGACAGGATCTGTGTTCAGAGACAGTACATAAGCAACTCCTAGCTCCTGAGCTATAAATAAGTCCAAGCACATACCACAGACAAGTAGGAATATAGTAGACATAATGTATGTGCCATGGGGCTAGAAAACAAGCATTAAACTTGATAAGCAGTTAACAATTACAGTTTGCAATTGCAGATGATGCAAAACCTCCTTTTGCTTAATTCTTCACTAACTCTGTAAGAAGGATCTCCTTATCTGTGCCAACTCATGAATTTGCCACATCACTTTGTTTTGAACCATCCTGGTGTAATTTATGCTTGTTCCAAACTGATAATTGCTCAGTGTTGACTGTCTCAAAGTTTACTTGATTCATATTTGTTTAGAGCTAGAAGAACCAGTGAAATCCATTCTCCTCATTCTGGAGTACATCGAGGGAGAGGGTTCTCCAGTGCCAGCAACAGCAGAACTGAGAGTTGGAGCTATACAATCAGCTCAGTTTGCATCTAAGGTGAAGAGAATAACAAGTGCAGTTTTACGTCAGAGGCTGTAAGGAATACTGACTCTGCAAATGGCTACTAGTTCTTTCTGTCAAAAATTCAGCCTATTAATTAAAAAATACAGCTTTCAGGGTCTCTGATAAGCTTTGCATTATAAAAGCATCAGTGTTTGAAAAGAAAATATTCTTTTTCAGGGGCTAATATGAGGAATTTAAATTATCATATTAAGTCAGCAACAAAATTAATTTAGCACTTTGCTTCCCTATTTCTGAAATACAGAAGTTTGAGCACAGAACTGAATTACAGGTCTCATCCTGTTATTTTCATATAGTATTTAGTGACAACTTGACACAGTGAACAAGACGGATACTTGCTGTTTCAAAGGGCAGAAGCGATTTGGCAAGCAGTAGGCCCACATGTAGCATCTGGGCAACGCAGCCTTTAATAAACTCTCATTGTGTTTGAAGGAGCAGAACTGGCTGTCATGAGGGCGTGTTGTGTTTGTCTCCTAGAACGTGAAGTTCAGCTTTGATGGCCTGTCGCTCCTGCAGCAGAAGGGATTCACTGTTGAATCTGCGAAGGGAACAGTTGAGCGTGGTCGAGTGAAGCGCATCAGTGTTTCTTGGGTGCCACCTGCTGACTTCTCTGTAAGTTACAGCTGCTACGGAACGCTGCTGCTTAAACTGCAAGTGTGTGGCAGTTGTTTTCACCGACTTGTAGGAGCAATGCAAAACCTGATGGTGAAGATGTCAGCAGTACAGGCTGCTTTGACACAGCAGGATGATGGAACACCTGTAGTTACGGAAGGGAGGATAGGCAGGTGTAAACACTGACATGAGAATGAAAGCCAGGAGCAGTATGTGTGTTTTGGAGGGTTGCTACCTCACCACGGACTTCCATTCATCTGTGTTATGAAAAGAACAAGCATCTTACAGAACTTAGAATAACTTCTTACAGGTCACTGCATTATATAGCACCACAAGGCTAAAATGTTGGTGCTTTTTTGACCAAAGACAGCTTTGGTCACACTGCAGTGAGCTTTCTAATACCCCCTGTGCAAGAAAACCTGCAGTTCTGCTGACACAGAACCAAGTTTACAGGGATCATTCTGCTACATTTCTTTTGGCTGTGGGCTGCCTTTCCTTTCCTGGAAGTCAGTGGGGCCTTTTTGATTTTCCAGTTTATGAACTGCTTTATGAACCCTGTTTCCCTGGCTACTTCCGCCTTTTTGTATTGCAAAGTCTAGGTATGAGGTCCAGACTTCTCTACAGGGCTGTGGTTGCCCTTCCTGATTCATCGTCTTGGGCATTCATGGAGACTGAAATAATTTACTCCCCTGCTTTTTGTTGTGAGCTGTGTGTGGGATGGCAGAATGAGTAGCTTGTTCCAAAATTAAAAGATTGCTCTATCATGTGCAGAAAGAAGGCAGCAGAGTTCCTGGCATGATGTATCAGGTGCCTCTTGGTAACCACTGGTTGTTACACAAAGTTTAACACTAACTGATGGCTCACAGGAACCATTTCCTTCCCAACCCTCACTGCAGCATACTCCGTTGCTGCTGTGCCCAGTTGTCATGGTTGTAATGTGGTGACAATATTTGTAGCACTCTGGAGATAGAATGCTTAGTCATTGCTACTTTACTTACTGCAGTATGAGCATTGCGTAAAAACATAAGAGTCAACACAGTGGGAAGAGAGGTAATCTATAGCTATAATGTACATCTTGCAACAGAGATGTAAAATACGTAGTTTAAAACTTGATTAACTGATCTGTTCTATGTGCAAAAAATAATAGGTTGGTTTTATGTCTGGAATTTCTTTGTAGGCCAATGACCCTCCGCTTGTGACAGCCCTCCTGACCTTAAAAGGTGACATTAAGGAATCTTACCGAATCCTCTTCATGGCAAAAGTTGTGCCTGCATATGCTCCCACTAAGTGAGGGACCCCAGCTAAATGGAGAGGAAGATGGAGGCTTATATTACTGGGAAATCAGTGGATCTTGGTTGAAAAGGATAGACTTTGAGATTGTTGCAAACATGTGAGGGGAGCATCGAAGCAGGAGGGAAGGTGACATGTAATATTTCTGCTTTTTTCCCCACAAAATTCTATGTAAACTCTGGTTCCACTAGTTTCATTTTCAGGCTGTCCCCATGATAATAATCTTGTGGTAGAAGAAAGAATTAATAAGGGGCTAAGTAGATACATCTGCTGTTAATCACGGTGTCTTCCAAAAGTGGGCATTCCCTCAGGAGGAGTATCTTTTTGACATCTATGTGGGTGAGTTTCAAACAACGTGTCTTCTGATTTCAGATGCATTTTAATCCATTTGGAAAATCCTTGGGTTTTTCCCTCTTAAGACCAGAATAAAGCTTCTTATGCACGTCTCCTTCAAATGGTTTTGGCAGTCATTTTTACAATAGACTATGAAATCTTACTGATGACACAGGGTCAAGGAGAAAATAGTGGCCATGCTGTTCACCGGATCCAGGGATAGGGTGAGGCACTTCCTGGACAGTCATGATCTAGGGCAACTTTGTATTTCTACATTTGCCTTCCTCTGAATTCTGACCAAGAGTAGATTTCTGCCTATTACTGGGGACGTTGGTGTGCCCTGCAGGTATAACTTCTGTCAGGAAGCAGTAGCTAGTTCAGGGAAGAGAAAAGAGGCACTACACTATGGAGAATGAAGGGACCAGGAAGTTAGCAGAAATACAGAAACATAGACAGTATTTTAAATTTTATATCACGCTCTTTCTTGAATTACAGTAAGTTTGTGGCGAAATTCCCTCACCACTACTCCAAAGGCTTATTGCTGTTTCGTGCCGTGTAGCTGTTAAAGTTACTTATTTAGATTATGCAGCAAGAAAATGGAAACAGACTATTTCTAAATATCCCTAAGGTAAAATGTGTCAAGCGAGGTGGACTGCAGGGAAAAGCAGTAAAGCAATTATCACAAAAAAATCTTAACTAGTTTCCCTCTTTCATACAGGAGGCTTGTATAACTGATGAGGAGGAGTTCCTTGTTTTTCTAAAGCCAGTATGTTTGATCCATTCAGATCTGTTCTCATTTAATAATGGATCAAGTGTCTGCAAAGTTACTTAACTCTTCAATGTGAAGTACTACAGATGCTGAAGCAATAACCAGTCACCACGGGAGGAGGCAGGGGCTGGGAGGGGGGTGGCAGTGCTAGCCCGAGACAGTTCTGCCTTCGGAAGAGAGGCACTACGTACTTCTGCTGGGACAGCTGGGTTGAGGCTGAGGACAATGACCTTTGTGTTCCCATTCTTTTGTAGTCCTTACAGCCTTAAAGGGGAATTAAGTACCGCTACATAGAATGAAACTGTTTCAAATAGTACTGCACAGTTGACAGTTACCTAATAATAGGGAAGTTTTCAGAAAGCGAGGAAGGGCATAGCATATTGGAGCGGAAGGTTTATTTCAGGCAGTTAAATTTGGGGGCATCCATTATGGGAGGATCCATTGGATTTCACTCTTGGAAACTGAAAAGTAATGTCTGAGAACAAATTAGTCTCCAGACTCTCATAGCCATGTAATGTGCTGGAAATAAGTGTAAAACTATCTACCAGGAAACAACACCCCTGTCTTAGGAATCTTCCACTTCATAGAGGTCAGGTACCGTGAAAAAGCATCCAAAGGATTGATTAAAAAATATAATAATACATTTAAAGACTGTGATGATGTCAAAAAAATCTGGAGGTTGATTGCAAGAAGAAGGCGGCGGCTTAGTAAGCAGAAAGAAGGTATATATGCAAGGACTAGCTGGTCCAAACAGTATTTGCTTGGACACTGAAGCGGAAAGACTCATAACAACTTTGGAGAGATCTGGATGCGCCCGTTGAGTTGTGGCAGTTGGAGAGTCAAGCGCACAGAAGTTAAGCTGGTTACAAAGAGCAGCTGCCATTGACCAGCATAAGTAGTTGTCTACTGAATGGCTTAAAAGGAGGTAAGCAAAGGGTATAACTCATTTTTTAACTGCTTTTTTTGCATTCTATCTTGAAAACTCATATGGATAATTTTACAGACTTGAAGTGAGCATAAGGTTCTGGGTTTCACTGGTCAGAGTTTCCATGCTTAAAGCTAAATGTGTATTCATTCTCTCCAGGGGGAGTGTTGAACCCATGATAAGAATAGGTTGCTATTTCTGGAGTACTGAAAATAAAGAAAACTATGCTTGCAGTACACCAGCTGACATTCTGTGAAGCACTTATGGAAATCTGAACATTTTTTATTCTCTTCCATGTGAAAAAAGCCTGTTATTTTATCTCAGGCCTCAAAAGTAATCATATTTGACTTCTTGAGGGCATAATGGCTGGTCCTTGAAGGATTGGGTTTTCCTTTCTGAATGGTTTTGTTCTTTTGGCACACATAATTCAATGTAGCCAGCTCTTGCATGAAGCAATCCTTGAGCAATGAGAGAGACAAGCTGAGATGGAAGGAAACCCCAAATTGTCCTATTTGTCTGCTTCCAAAGCATGTCCTCAACAATCATAGCACATTTGGTATTAAAATTGCTAGGAAATCCTAACTATGTAATCTGCTAGTTCTGTTTCTGTGTTATAGGACTCCATTAGGAATGGATCCCTTATTGTGAGGATAATACAGAAAATGTAACCTCAGAAATATGTCTAAGTTTCCCAGAAGCTTAAGTTTTCTGCTTCTATAACTGCACTTGTGAATATTACGCTTTCAGATGGAGCTTTGCAACTGTGATCACTCTTGGGTCACTGGACACAAACTCTTGTGCTTTCAGATGTGGTGCAGTTCTAATTTAATAAGAAAGCAATTAACATCTGTGTATGATCTTTATAATCCTTAAATGCTGTATCTATCTCTTTTCTAAAACAGAAAGGAAGTGACAGAATAAGTACTACTGTCATACACATCCTATTAATACATGTTCTGCTTATCCAGTGACTTCAGAGATTGCTTCACACTTATGAGTGCAGCTTTTCCTAAAAAAGCAACGGTCCCATGACCCTGCGCAGTCCCGTAGGAAAATGCTTTCATCAGTATGCCACATGCCATTACTAAACCTTGAAACGCTGTTTTTAAGCCTTATGAAGCAAAAGTAGTGAATGTCAGCTAGAGCCTGGGCCATCGAACCTACTATCGGTCTACTTCCACGCTACTGTGTTCATCCCTATCGCTCCCACTGGCAACCCCAG
>NW_010136237.1:19706-26438 GCF_000699245.1 Pterocles gutturalis | reverse complement strand
TTTTGTCCCTTGCGCCCCCTTAAAGGAGAAGAGGAGGTTGGGTGTTAGTTTGTGTACCGAAGGTCAGGAATCGGTTGCCAAATTTGGGCTGTGAATTATTTACAGGTAAAGCGCTGCTGTTGTCGGTTGGAGGGACCCCCCCGCTTGTAGCTTTCAGAGCCGCTGGGGCCGGACAGACAGATACTGACTTAGTTTCTTCAGTGCCAGAGACTGTAGATAGGTTTTTGAGGTATACCTCTGTTTTTTATCCGACTTAAATATTCCTTTGTGTTTTTTTTTTTTCACAAGCTTAGTGTCTGCTTTGCTTTGATTTTGAGCTTTGTGTTTAGATGAGCTAATTTTCAGGTGAAATTAGGGAAGAGGAGGAAATGTACAAAAACCCAGAACATCTGCTAGAGGGTGGAAGCCCCAGAGTCTTTTTCTCCCTTGCTCAGACTTGGGGGGGAAAGTGTCCCGTGTGGATGCTTATCTCTGTCTTGCAGTCTGTAACCTTATTTGAACCTTTCAGTCCACTGAGATTAAATCGTGGGTGTAATGGTTTTTGCCATCAGGAAAGCAACACCAAAAAAAACCCAAGCTAAAACAAAACCCCAACAACAGTTATGATGACCGGTTTGCCATATGTGCATGTTTTGCTGTTATGTGTTTTACAGTTTCATGTCCTGTAACTACTGCCCTGGCTGCTGACCACACTGGAAGTGACCCACTTTGAAATGTGGTTGTTCCCAGTAGGGCTGTTCTGGAGGTTCCTTAAGAAGCCTGTGGGAAGGAGCGTTGTCCCCCAGCCCAGGAATCATATTCCCAGAGCTGTGCATTCTCGGGGGTGCTGTGACCTGTTTTAGTTGAGCCAGAGCAATCTATGATGACAACAGATAAGAAAAGAATTTTAGAAGCATATTAAGCCATGATTATAGGTATTAGTTACCTGTTTTTCAATGAGCATCATTATAAGGGAGGAAAACCAGAAGGGTAAAAATCTTAATGGAAGGCAAGAGTTTTCAGCTTTTAACGTGAGCTGGGGAGTTGAGTGAAGACCAGAGGCAGCTGTATGTGTGGATAGAATGTCAATTTCTGTTGAAGTAAAACAAAAGTTTCTGTCAGTTTCATGAATAACTCACACTTGCTAGCAGAGTTAACTGCATGGTGGGTGACAGCAGTCTCTCTGGATCTAGTGCAAAAAAACCCGAACCACACAAAAATCTTGTAGTTCGTAACGGAGTGTGCTGCCACTTCTAGAGCAGTGGGTAGTAAATCGGTGTGCTGAGGAAGCATTAGCGTGATGGGGCACATACATTTACGTATGTGGTGTTCCACCTTTGCTGTGTGCATGCATAAAATTGCAGTGAAATCTGAAGCTGTTGCTGCAGCCTCTGAGGGTCTGACCGGTTTAATCCAGAGTCCTGACTAACGAAGCACTACCAGCATGCGATCGGCAAGTTCTGCCATGTACATTAATGGCTGTGAACTTGGCGTTCTGTCAGCTTGGGGAATGCAGGTGAGAGATGGTAGGAGTGAGTGAACTTGTAGGTACCAGAGTGCGAGATCCTATGGAAAAGATTCACCTGGAGCTGTTTGGAACTCCTGTTGTTCCTCTCTGCCACAGCTCACACCTGAGTTCCTTGCTTCACACATTCTGCCTCCTGTAACAGATTACCAGCTGCTTCTGGTTAAATATTTTTATTCTAAATGTACACTAGATAAATATTATTGTTTCTTACTGTTGTCACTGTATCAATAGGAGAGTAGTACTGGGAGAAATGCTGAAACTTACCACTTACGATAGACAGTAAGCTGAATGCAAGGTACTTCTTATTTTTTCTAATAGACGAATAGAAAGAGCTCTCAGAATGAGTGCTATTGAGGCAGCACCTGCAATATCAAAAGGCAAGAAGTTAAAAACAAACCTTTTACCCTTTCTAAAAGCTGTATGCATTTTTCTTCTTAACAGTTTCCTATGTTACCTAAGAACTCCCGAGGGAGAGGGGAGATAATAAGGGAGAAGGCGGTGTATGAGTTATGTTTGTTTGAAATCTATTTCTTTCCAAAGTCTTTAAAATAATTTTCCTTGGTTTCCAGAACTGGGTGGTTTAGTGCTCCTGCTAATAGGATCAGAAGTAGCATTTGTGGGACATCGTTTGTTCTGTGTTGTCTGGATGTTGTACGTTGTCAGTGGTACTCAAGGCAAGTTGGTGGAGCATTTCTTTGATTCAAATTTTGAAACAGATACCTTTGCCTCTGCCCCAGTAATGACTGGTCTGTTTGCAAAAAATGGGTCCCTCCTCTAGTAAGTCTCCAATATTAGGCCAGGTACTTCATAGGTGCAGCTTTTTGAAAAACCCCATTTTAACTCTTGCAAAACTATCACTTGATTTCATGTGCTGCTTATTTCACAATACTCCTGTATCAGTGAAAAAGCGGACAGACCGGTATGATGTGAGAAGTCCTGAAAACTAGAATATGGGATTAGGAGCTGTGCTCTAGCCTGTTGGTCAGAGAGCTCTTGCTGCTAGGTAGGCTGTTATAGCTGGTTCTGTTTTCCTTTTGGACTATCTGTGTCTGCCTCTGTAGGAAGCTTAGTGATGCCACCAAGATTGAGATTAAAGCATAAATACATTTAAATTGCACGTAAAATGGCCAAAGGTCTGCTGGGATCTTCCTGTGTGATGGTCATCTTGTTTCTTGCTTCTGCTGTGGTTTAGCGGAGGTAGCTGTGTGAGTTTATGAGCACTCCTATTTTACTTGGTAGTGAATGACATGATGTCTCCTAAATAAATTTCAGGAGTTCACTTCTTTGTCTAAAACTGCCCTTTATTTGAACTTTGATTAATCAATATTTCTCTTTTTATTGGAACTTATTGATTACAGTGCAAAAAGTCATGCTGCATAGCCATCATAATTATGGTTGTCCAGTTAAGAGGCTTACTGATAGCACAGAGTAGCTCAGGGATAATTCTTAGATTCAGTTACGCTGTCAGATTTGCTTTAGTTAAATCGGTTAGTGATTGTACTGGAGTCCATTCTTTGCCTTATCTTACAGCTTCTCTGGACAGGATTGTCTAGCCTTGCAGTCCAGTAGATTCTGTAAACCCAAATGACACTGCTACTCTTTAACTGTCGTGTTTCCTTGTGTGCATGTTTTGGGTTTGTTTGTTTTCTTTTTTTTTTTTAAGCATTCTGATGGATCAATAAATATTAGAGCCTTGTTGGCTTTGCTTGCATTCATAGCAGAAGTTCAGAACACTGTATCAGTCAGAGAATAGAAAGAAGGAAGGAAATGGGAGAAGAGTTTGGTTTAAAAGCTCCTGCAGAGTTTCATTATTGGCTTGTTTTGACATAAGACCATGTTGCTGCCCAGCAGAGCAAATTTTTCCCTGGCTGTGGATTCCCTTTTCTGTCCTCTCCTTTATTATGGTGATCCAGGATTTAGCTGAGAACTGTTTTTAAGGTTAATTTTCAGTCAGATTGTCTGCCCTCTGGGCAGCTGAGCAGCTGTTAGACCTGGGTCAAAGGAAGGAATGGGAGTAAGCGGCTGAGGCTTTGGTGTCAGGAGGGAAAGTCTTCAGTGAACGTAAGCTGATTTTGAAACGGCTGCGCTCTAAGCTCTGTTATAACCAACACCAGTTGCATGTTGGTGGGTGAGATGCTAATGCTGAGGCTGACAATAACCTGCTGCAGATTTGTGTGCTTATGGAATATTCTTGACTGCCAGCACCTGTATGAACAAAAGAGAAATAGTCATTGATGTTCTTAGTCTATACACAGAGATTATAATTTATGATACAGAATGAGAATATACTTAAGAATAAATTTGAATATTTTAATTTTGCTAACTTTTGGTTCAGTCTGCATTTCTGAGTGTTCTTTCCTGAGCAGGATGCCCACAAATTATATTGTGAATAATACAATCCCCAAGACTTGATGTGTAAAACAGTATGATTTCAGATTTATAAAGTAATATGAACTAACTAAAAAAGAAATACTTTTCCTTCTGTCTTCTTCACTTGTTCTTAGCAGACTTCTTTGGAAAGGCTTTCCCTTTTTAAAACTCATACAAAATCAACAGAGCTTTTTTTCTTTAGGTTTTGTAACATCAGCAGGTAAATGTTTTTCTTCATAGACTATAAGACCAGAAAGAACAATTAGGTGATCTAGTTTGATTATCGAAGCTATAAGTTTGTAGCTCCATTCTGAAGTGTTTTGGTCTGGGTTAAGACTTCTGTATGTGTTTGTAATCGCTTGTAACACAGTACCCCAGATGTGGCCTCACCAGTGCTGAGCAGAGGGGAAGGATCACCTCGTTCATCTAGTTTCCCACCTGTCCTACAGCTCTTAAAGGAAAAACATAAGAACTGTCCCCCCCACCACTGCCCTGTGTAATAATTCCAGTGCTTCAAACAGAACATGGAAAATGTGCTCATCATTAGTTTTCAGTGACGTTTAAAATAATGCTTTGTTGACTTGTCCCATCTTTTAATAGAAACCAAAGGTTAGGAAAATGTTCATACAGTGGAAACATTTATAGCCTAGAGGGAAAGAATGAAAACTGTGGATACATTGAAATAGTTGAGTACTATATATTGGAACCGATCAGTGCACTTCTGCATTGTATGTTCACATACATTCTCCTTTTTTCAAGGCAGATGCTGGTAATGTTATATCGGACTTTAATTTCATGCACGTCAGGACTCTGCATGAGTTATGGTCTGACAGCAGCCATAACGTGGTGTTCAAGAGAATAATGAAGTGCAATTTTGTTTGAAGAGAGAGGTATTTTTTTAAAAATTACATTGATGTCTGCTGCTTGTGGGAAATGGAGACATTTACAGTTACAGCCTTCTTTATATAAGTGGAGCTTGTATTACTGACGACAATGCCTGTCCCAGAAAGCCAGGTTTCACCATCAGATACTGCACATTGGCATGCTTCACGTGGGGCACTGCCCACCCCACTGCAGTAAGCAGAAACCTCACAGTTCAACTCTTGGCAAACCCATTGCCCCAGTGCTACCTGTGAAATGGGCAGAACTGGAAAGATACTGGAGCAACATCAAAGTCCTTGGACTGTCCTTTAAGCCTGTCTTGAATGGAATTTCTTTGCAGCTGTGACTGATCATCCTAGCTGTATTTGTGAAGAGGTGCGCACTGTTGATGGAAAGTGATGAGGAGTAAATCTATCTTTCTGGTATTATGATTTCTTATTGTAGAAGTTCTCCTGTAGTTACAAATTGCACTGCCTTCAGAATGGAATGGGAGACTTCTGTTTTGCTGTGGTAATACTACAGGAATGATCACTTCCAGGAATTTTATGCTGGGGGTGGAGATCAGTGTTTCCCAAAAACATTACCTTCTGAGAGGCTTAGGTCCTGTAATGAATTCTGCAAACCTGTGTGCGTGAAGGTCATAGCGAGATCAGGGCTTTTATGGCTGTATTTCCTGAGGGTTATGTAATCTTGTCAGGTGGTAAGTATGTTATGGTTTGACCCACAAACTTGTGGCTGAACTGAGAGCCATATATTTCTAATATAAAGCACTCCAAACTGTAAGTTCTTCTGATTGTCCGGAATGTTTATAACCTTTGATTACTCTTGTATTTGTTGTCCAGAATTTGACTCCATAATAGCTTTCTCAAAAATCTTATTTTGCAAGACACCCAATGCTGTTAGAATGAAAAGACTGGGAAAGATTAGATACCGCACTTACATGGCAGAACACAATCTTGTCCCAAAGTCCAAAGTGGTCTCTACTGTCATGCTCTTGCATATATGCTATGCTATATTTTTTTTTATAGAGAACATTGAGTTCTCCATGACAGTCACCATGACAGATTATTCCTTGGATTTGTAGATCTGGCACAGCTGTTCTTCCAGCAGGTATGAATTCAGCAAGAACAAAAATGTCTCTTGGCTCTTCAGTTGCCAGGCTTCAGTTCCATATGACTATTGAATTGACCTGGGTAAATTGAAACTGAAATCTCATCTCCTTGTATCTCCAGAAGAGGCCATTGCTGTTCAGCCCTGGGTTAATGCTTGTGCAGGTTCTGTAAATTCTGGCTCTGGGCGCTCACCGAGTGGTTTCCCTCAGTCCTCTGGTGCTGTGGGTAAGCACACGCAGCAGCTAATGGAAGTATCGATGATTTAAGTCCCACCAGGGATTGCTGTTCTCATGGCAATGAATATTTGCATATCCTCAAAGCTTCAGATAAAAGTTGGGAAGTGACTGTCTAAAACTGGGTGACAAGTAAAGCCAACAGAGCACCTTGGTTTAGTGATTTGACTCTTCAAAATGTGGTTTCCTGGTGAGTAAGTGAAGCTGCAGAAGAGGCCAGTCTTCCCCATCATCACCCCTCCCTTGTGGACATGCTGTGGCTCAGCTTCAAGAGCTGATCCAGCTGAAACTAATTTACACCACTCTGTGTGTTCTCTCCTGTCCTCCCTCTCCCATCCTGTTGGCTTAGCCTTTCCACCAGCTTGCATTCCTGATCACGCTGATGTGGAGTGGTACAAGCACCCATGTCTGTAGGAGGAAAAAGGAGTGATGGGAATGTGTGGCTTCAGGGCAGATGTGCAGCAGGGTGAGGGTGTGCTTTCAGGACAGCCTACACTGATATTAGCTAGAGATGATGGGGAAAGCGTGTGCCTGAAGGCTGTGCTTCTGCAGCCAGGGGAGCCTGGTCTCCCAGTTCACCATCTCTGGTGGGAATAGTCCTTCCTTGTCACCAGCTGTGTGCTGTGCT
>NW_010136237.1:12595-19675 GCF_000699245.1 Pterocles gutturalis | reverse complement strand
TCCTGCTGACTGTTACCCAATGGGGAAGTAAGCCAGGGAGGAAAACTAGAAAAACATGTTTTGAAAAATTTTTATTTCTTTGGTTTTAGTTTTTTGCCAGTTGGTGTTTCTCAGGGTGTGAGATGAATGCTAGAGACGACACAGAGAAAAGGCAGGAATGTGCAGGCAAGGGCAATGAGGGTTTAGTTTGCTTTAGGTGTATAACACCACACCTTGTAGTTAACATGTGGACATTAAGTTACATAGCTCTCTTTAAAAATGAGAGTTAATGTTATCAAAATTGTATCATTTGCTAGTTGTGTGGAGTTTTTGCTTTGTTTGTTGCTTGTTTATTAACAAAAGAAAGTGACAAAGATAATCTGAGTACTCTTGGTTAGCAGAATTGCACAGGGCAGATTGAATGCCCTGTCCTGCTTCTGTTATCTGAGATGGTAAATGAGCACTAATTACCTCATCAAGAAGGCTGAGAGGAAATTCCTAAATGCACCTAGCAGCAAGCCTATTGTTTTGATCCTATGACCAGCAGGGATAACTTGAAGATAAAAGACATGATATAGCATTGTAGCGGGAGAAATGAGTAAGAGGAAATAGGAGGGGCTGCATAGCCAGGAAAATGATCTGCTTGTAACATGGCTTGTTAGAGCAGATGTAACGCTGCGTGCTCCTGCTTGTTCCTCAGACCTTTCTCTCCAAAAGACAAGCAACCGGTCATTATAATGTGGGCAATAAAAAATTTTTATTTTGTTTTTGTTTAGCAAACTCTTAGCCTGAACAGCTAATTAGCTCAAACTCCAGAAATGAGGAAGGCATGAAATTACAGGGCTCCGTCGTGTTCTGGCTCTGATTTAAGTCCTACAACAGGTAATTAATTTCTCTTCTGAATGGGAACGGGTGGTTCTGATTGCCCTGGTTTCTCACTGGAAGCTGTTGTTTGTTTTGTGATGGAAAACTTAACAGTACAGCTGTGTGGCAACTTGCAGGTGAGCACACGTGAAAGCACACGTGAAGCTAAAGAATAGACTCTGTGCTGGGCTGCTTTGTGCACCACATTGTTCAGTGGCATTGTCACTTGCCACTGGACAAGTGAAAGGATTCTGAGCTCTTGCGATGTCAGAATATTAAGGCATTGGATGTTCTTAAAGGGCACTAAAGACATTTGCAAGCATCTTTTATGAATTTTGACATTTTGGCTAATCTTACCTGCTTTTTCTCCCTGCTTTTTTTTTTCCTTTTTTTTTTTAACCATGCTGTTTCCCTAGCTTTGTTTTGTATGTCAAGTATTACAGATTTCCCTTTATATCTCCTCAGTTAAGAGCTCAAAAAGAGAAATTGTCAATCTCCTTTACTTCACAGGGAGCCAGTTAATGGTTCGTAAAGTTCTTTGTAGCAACTAGTTATACAGAGGCATTTGAAAAGGGAATTGATAAAATGCAAGTGAAGGTATGCAGGAGAACTTTGTTACTTCTGTGAATTGTTTGTGCCTCTGAGAGGTGATGCTTGTTTTGTGAATGGTGTCTTTGCTGCCAAGTTGAAGGGCATCGTGTGTCTTATTGGTAGCTGCTGTACCTGTTACACAACTATCGGCACAGCAACAGAAGACTTCTTTAGTGTGTGTGACGTCAAATTTATTTTTAAAAAGCAGTGTAATTCATTACTGGTGCCAGCCCAGACTTTTGCTACGGTCACAGCCAACACTTGTGCCACAGCTGCTGCTGCTGTTGTGTAGTTAACTCCCCAGTTCCAGTTTCAGGTGGGAATGAAGTGGGTTTGCCTGATTTGCACTGTTAGAAATCTGTAGCACGACCACATACATACAGCCTTCTGCAGGCAGTTGTGTTATATTTTGGTATTGTTAAGACCTAAAATGTCTCTTGATCTTACAGCACGGATAGAAGCGAAAATACAGATCAGATAGAGGGCTAGCAGAGGAGTAACTGATGCATGACAGTATGTTTGTCACAGCCAAATTGATTACTGTAACGAGGCTGAGCTCCTGTATTAGCCTTTCTGGGACTCCAGGGCTTTTATATAAAACTAAAAAGTAACTTGCCCTGTATTTTCTCTTCTCTTTCCTTTTGTTGTTCAATGACGTGGTGCAAATTAAGAAAGATTATCTGCTAAATGGCTTTTAAATAAAAGTGGGCCAACCTTGTTGGAGAGCCTGGGAATTTACAAAGTATTGTCTTTATCTGCTTTTGGGATTTTGTCCCCTCTCTCCCTCATGGGCAATGAGAATGAAACCATTCTTTGATGAGGATATTAGTGTCACATAGTGGTGTTTTATTGCAGACTGATTAAATGGTTTGTTCTTGGAATTTGGAGCTCGGTATTCAGTCTGTTGTTACTGTGGATACAGTAATTTGCTAAAGCAGCCACCCCTTCACTTCAGTGCCAGTGACTAGGCTTGTCTGTGGCAGGCTTGCCTCTCCTGTCTGTGCTGGAGACAGTCAGTTATTGGGTCAGGTCTAGCCTTTTGTGCCTGCGCCTGCACACGTTATATTAAATAATAAACTCAACTTATGCCTGTTGACTGCTGGAACCTACCTGCATTTTTAGGTAGATGAAAGAGTAAAAGGGACAGGAGGGGCACTGAAGCATAATGAGAGTTTCAGGCACCTTGCCCCCACCTGCACATTGCTTTCTATATACCCACCTTCGTGTAGTCCCTCATATTGTTTTGCTAGCCACATCCTTTGGGAATAAGAAATCACAGAGGTTTCTCTATAACATCAGTGTGACAAATACCTGTTAATGGCCAGTGCTGACCCTGTGTGAGCTAAAACATAGTTCCATTCTGCCTGCCTTTTTTTCCTCTTTGAAATAAAGGTTTTCTTCTCTGTAAACCAGCTTTTGAAATTTTTTGAAAGAAAATGAGTAGAAACCTTTATTTGTAAGTAAACTAAATGGGTGTGAATGGAGGATAGTTCATGAGTTTAGTGGGGAAAAAAAATCCCAATAGCTCTGTAATGCAGTTAAGTGCGGTTAAAGCCTTATATGCTTCTAACCCCGGATGACTGAGACTTGCAGTTATCTTCTTGAATGGCTTCATTTTATGGAATAGGGGAGTGCTCTGCTAAGCTGGAATTTCATGAAAGGAGCATGGGGAAGTCCTGTGGACACAGTGACTGTTGAACTACTTGAAATCTAAGCATTTCAACTTTCTTTCTGCATTGGTTCTTTGACGAAATGCAAATTGATTTAAGAATGAATGAAGGAGTCCAACCTTTGAGTGTTTCTGTGCTCTGCTGGGGCTGGGGGCTGGAGTCAGGAGCAGTCACATGAGTTTGTGCTGAGATCATTAGACTGGGGACACCAGCTGTGCTATTATTAGGGGTTTTAAAGGCTGTGGCAGATGTTCTTAGGCCCTCCTCCAACCCCCACATATGGTGTAGGGGAGTACATGGAAAAAGAAACGTCTGACTAATTGTTTTTCCATGCAACAAACAGATTCCTCCCCCCCCGTGCAACTGGGCAAGATATTTTATGTTAACTTGCATGTATCAAAACCAGTCTGAAGTATTTGAAATAGAAGAATGAAAACAGTGATCATATGGGAATAAATACAAGTGCTTTGTTTGGAAAGTGGGGCTTGAGGGGCTAGCCAGGACTCAAGTCTGTAGGTGCATGTGTTCTGCGATTCATGGATTTGTTTATTTTCCTTGACACTGCTATTTAGACAGGTCCCTTGTGTTACTTTTTCTGTATTAATATAACGGAAAGCTATTCCTGCACAGATTTTGAATGTATGTGATGAGGTGTAGATGTAATACACAGAGAGCAAAGAGGTGTTAATAATGTGGTGATTAAAATCTGTCAACAGAACTACTGCTATTATGGTGATATAGCATACAGCACAGAGAAAACCATGGCTTTTTTTGTTTTTTGTCACAGTAGGAAAAAAGTATGTATGGCTTGTTTTGAACGTGTAATTTGTGTCCCCTCTGAAAGTCAGTTTCACCTAGTTTAAATATCATTGAAATATAAATCACAAACTGCTCAGTATTTTATGGACTTTTGATACACTCTGTGTTGTACCAAATGCAAAAGGGAAATATCTGCCAGGAAGATGCAGGAGTGACTAAACGGCAAGCCAAAGGTATATGGGGAGCTGAAGAATGTGAACTATTTATAATGGGTAACAAGTATGTCTCTAATTCTTCTGTTATGGTTTTTTTAACCATGTAAGCATGTTGTTGCTAAGCAGAACAACGCATGTTCAAACAATTCCCTGTGCATCATCTTTTCCTTTCTGTCATTAAAGTGTGTGGTGTTTTTTGAGCTAAACCAGCCGAGATGCTGCATGAGTTGCCCTGTGTTAAGCACAAAGGGAAGAAAATGCAGTAGTTGATGTGTTTTTATTTTTATATCCGTCTCTCAGCTTCCTAACTCTAGTCAGACACCTCTCTCATACAGGGCTTTTTAGTATGATTAAAGAGAACAGTGCTCAAAATAAATAACATGCTATTCTGTTTGAATTTCTGGTTGAAATCTTACGCTTTGCCCGTGAATTTTCTCTGTGCGTGTTCCTGTCTGGATTTTACAGGGGCAGACCATACGGTTGATCCACTGAAACCTGGATGTCGATTATTCAGGTTGAGAGCAGTGAGGAATCCATTGCTATTTGATTAAGATGGTGACAGTCTGCACAGTCACATAGCTCCTATGAAAAGAACAGTGTTTCCTGTGTGACTGAGATTGCAGCATAGGACCCAGAGAAAATTTAAGAGGATTAGTTGTGGCGTGTTGCATTAAGCCTGACTGCTTAATCGGAAGGATTTTTTTCCTGAAGATTATTTTGTTGGAAAAACTGAGAAAATTGGTATCTTGATGTGATCCAGGGGCTTGCTTTGAAGGCTTGGAGCAGGCGAAGGCCTAATGTGTTAATGTGGCTGGTTAGAACATGTTTTTTCACAGGTGAAAGATGGAACTTGAGTGTCTGCGTGATGGGAGGAGACTGTGGTATTACACTTTCCTAGATAGGTGGCAGTCCATGTTTGACTAGAATCCAGTGTTTGTATAGCTTCTTACAGTATCAACAACTTTCTGACTGGGAAATAATTGCTTGGATTAAAGTGATTGAGTCTTGTACTGAGCGTATTAAGCCCCAGTCAGCTCCCCACCCCTTCTGATTTTAGCAACCTGTCCAATGCTTTGTGCATGAGGTAGGAGGAGAGGAGAATGTAGGTTTGTTATAAACATGTTTCACAAGTGCATCTTCCCCTCTCGAGGATGTGCTAGGGGAAGCAGTTGTGCTTGTTAAATCTGAACTTCCAGGGTTCTCTGCAGCTCCAGTGGTACCATCAGTGATGCAGGGTCCCGTACCTCTTTTGGCAGAAGGCACTTCCATGCAGTGGGTTCCAGCTAAACAGTTGCCGGTTACGTTTTGATTTCTCGGTAACTCTCGAATGCTTTAGCCTTGCAGATTCTCAAGTGGGTGTGCATCTTTGTGGGTAGATGGATCAACCCTTGACAGATGAAAATCTCATCCTCTTGCTGAACATATGTTTGAAATCTCTCATGTGAGAATGTACAGGAGCTCAGTAGCCAATTTCACTCCCTCTTCAGCCTTAATCAATATATTTTAAATAGTGTTGAAACTGCCCTCTTAGGGGCATGTGTGTACTTGTTTTATGAAGGTTCATTTTGCTAATTGCCAGGTTGTTAGATTGACACACGCTTCTGCTCCTTGGGTGTATTAAGGGTGGGCGGTGACTTTAATTTATTTTTTTTATCCTTTCCTTCCCCAAGCTTGACACTTCTTTGTGTTGATGTCTTACAGTACTGAGCATGTTACTTCTTCAGGTCAGCAATAAAAAGAGAAACTTAGTTGTGTTCTAAATGAGCGAAGCTCTGAAGGAGCAGATCCCCCATTTTCTCTCCCTCTTCCTAGTTTAAAATGAGATCTGCTGGCCCAACGGGAAGGGGTTTACATTGCTCGCTCCTTTTCCAACTGTCAAGCAGAGCATGTAGTCAGGCTGAACAAAGCAGCAGCATTCCTGGATCTTTGTCATGATGTATTCAGAACTCCAGTGCCTCCTGATTTAATGAGTACAGTGAATGTATTCACAACTAACAAGAGTCTGCTCATTAAACAGCAGTAAGTTAACTGTCCTATTCTCTTCTAGCAATCCAATTAATAATGAAACAGTGCCATATCTGAATACAGCACTGGGCTGTCAAATGGAGAGGTTAGATGTTCTGCGTGTAAGCATGGTTAGATAGGATTGTTGGAGGGTAAGTAATTTAGCTTAGCTTGCCTAACTGATAGGGCTACTGTTCTTGGTGGGGGGCTTTGTGTTTCCGAGTCCCAGCCAACCCAAAAGTTTAAACTTAAGCCATTGGCCAAATTGTCTTTTAGCTTGTGGCTTTCAGTTTTATATTCTACTGCGTTGTACTGTTACCCTTGTATACATTCAAAGTAGCACAGCTGTACTATACTAGAGTGTAACTGGGGGCAGAACTGGACTCTTTGTTGACCTGACTGCTACATAAACTCAGTCTTACAGTCCTGATGGTTAGGTGGTGACATTTCTGAAATGAAGAGATCAGTTTAGTGTCTTGGATTGGCAGGTGCAAACTGAACAAAGGGTTATGCTGCCTAGAGGCATACAGGTGCTTATTGGAGTTGTCCTCAATGATGCTAAAATACAGGTAGCAACTGAGTGCTCGTGTAAGTTATCTGCCCCCAAAAAGCACACTTATCATAATTTTTTTGTGGAATTATGGGTGAAAGCATAAACATTGAATACTGGTCTTTTGCTTTTAATCTGATATCTGTTCTGAAATGTTTTGGTTTTAGTAGTTACAGCAGTATTTAATTACAGATTTGGAGGAGGAAGGATAGCACCTGTACCCTATCAGGTTTTCTCCTGGCAACCTCCTGACACTGGTCTGGGGGCTTTTAGTGTAATCAGCATGACACTGAGCCAATTATTATTTAAAACCAGCTGACAAGCTATTCAGTTTGTGCTGTCTTTCTTTAAACTGATTTCAGAAAGAAGCCATGCAGTCCTTAGTACCTGTTTGCCATCTGGAGCAGCAGGCTCCCGCGTGGGTAGAGGCAGATGTACCCAATGTCTG
>NW_010136237.1:7718-12564 GCF_000699245.1 Pterocles gutturalis | reverse complement strand
CAGATTTCCCCATTGTCGCCTGCAGCCTTCTGCGTCTGCTGCCTGTCACTGCAGGCTGGCTCTGCCTGTCTCTGATTGCTGTGCCTCCGCCAGACCCTGCAGGTCCCTGGCATCAGGGTGCCTGTGTAAGTCTAGCAAATGTATCCTGGATTCTCTAATAAATAATAATTACATTTTCTTCCTTTCCTCTTTTCCTTAAGAATCATTTTCATTCAGATACACCGAGTAAGCATCATTGTTTGTCTTCTACAGCTGTCCCTTCCACGAGGGGGGAAGTGGAAACTGTTCCTGCGTTACAATGCTCAGTCCTATTTTTGCAAGATCTTAAATGTTTCTAAATTAGTTCTAAACTTTGTCTGTATTGTGGCTTATAGCTTTCCTATAAGTAGCCACATAACTTATTTTGTACTTGTAAGACAGTCTACTACTATGCCCATTTGTTCAGAGAATAATCTGCTGTTCAGTGACTGTGCCTGGGTATCTGAAAAGCTGAGACACATTCCAAATGTTCTAGTTCTGAATAATAATTTATCCTGCCTACATGCAGTGTTTTCAGAAGAGCCACAGGGGCAGGGTTTTGGATTGAATGCATATTTGCTTGCGTGGGTGTGAAAGGGCGGTGTAGGGGATATTCTTCACTGGAAAAATGATCCACAGTTTTCTCTGTAAACTTTCTTGGTGCATCACTTCAGTCTGGATCTTTACACCCACCATGCCTAATAGCAGTTACTACAAAGGACAAACTTTTGTTACCATGCATTTGTAAAACAACACTAGTTATTAGCACAGGCAATCTACTCCCTTCCTCCAACCTCTCTTTAGATTATTTTTAAAAAGACAGGGGACTTTTCCTTCACCACCAAGCTAAGATGGTAGTGAAAGATAAATTGCAGACTTGTCAAATAAACTAGTTTAGAAACATTGAGTTGAAATATGTTGCAGGTAAAGGAAGTCAATAAATTTTTTGCTTTGCATGTAGGCTTATTATACAAGTCCTATGTTTATATTTGCAAAATCTGGAATAATGCTCAGATGCCCACATCTGTTATTTGGTGTTCTCCCTTTCATTGTTATCTTTCGTCTTCTCATCCTTCAGGAGCAGAGCTGATTGCACTTCGGTGAGAATTTACTCTCACTGCATGTACTGCAAGTGCTTTGAGTGAAATGTGCTTTGGGATTTATACATGCATTTTGGTTTTGTAAATTAAAAAAAAACAAAGGAGGGAGGTGATCATTCAGTAACAGTTCACCCAGGTACTGCTCAACAGAGTGTCTTGATGGAAACTACTTTTCCCTTGTGAAAGTCAGATGAATAGGTGATGATTCCTTTATTTAACAACAAGTAAATTATTTAAATTGGAATGGAGTAGAATGCTTTGAAGGTCTGAGGTGTATTGATCTGGCAATTCACATCCACAGCTGCATACAAAGCAATGACTTGTGTTTCAGAGTAAACTTTGCCGAATAATACACCCATGCAAATCTATACAAGGTTTACTAGACAGTGAGCTGTAGAGTTAAATCCTCATTTATCTCACAGAATATTTAACAGTGAGACAGTCTGGCAAAGGAAAAATAATCTTACTGCCATCTTACTGGCATCTGGGGAAATCCCGACTTGTACACAAAGGGTATGAAAGGGAAATCTTTCTTCTCAGTTCTGCAAGTTGGGGAAAACGAACATTTTTCTCTGTAATTTCAGCTTTTGAGAGTATTTTATTCCATTCCCTGGCCACTAAAGTGCTGTATTTGTGTATTGCTGCAAATGTTAGTCCTGGATTGTCTTTAACAGATACTCATTGCTGAAGGCTTACTCCTAGATTTCTTTCCTTCTCTTTTTTGCATGCTTGAGGAAGAAAGGGAAACTTTTTTAAAAAAAAGTATTTCTGTATCTCTGCCTTTTTAAAGGTTCTTGATACTGGAAAAAAATTATCTCCCTAGTAGTTGAACTAAGTGATGTAAATAACTTGGTGATGGGAAGACATCTTTGCAACAGGACAGGTACAATATTTTTCTCAGTGACAAGTTCTACGTGAAATATTTTCATTTGTTATTACTTGAAATCTTGTTACTTCACTATTAGACTCAAATTTAGTTTCTCTGGTTGCAGGTGTTGGTGTTCAAGCTTAAGATGAAGTATGGAAGCACACATGGGGATAGAATTAATTTTGCAAATGTAAATCACCTCATCAAATCCACTGTTCACCATGTGGTGGATGTCAGTCTGCTGTAATCACAGCCTGATACTCATAGCAGTTCTTGCACTTTAATGTGTTAAAATTACATGAGTCAGGACTGTTGGGAAGCAGGAGAACTGGTGTGAAAAGGCACTGGGAGTATCTGCATCTCCACTGATAAAATAAATGACCGTTTATGTATAATCTGAAAGACTGGACGTTATCCAGGCATACAGTCATGCTCAGTTGTGAACTGAAGAACAGCGAGATTGCTGAACGCAAATCAATCTGAAAACCTGCACGAGTGTAAAGGATTCATATGGCAAGAAGTCAGTCCAAAAGGAGGAATCTAATTTTGATTAGAGTTGGGTTGTTGGCATCCAAAAGTTTGATGCAATAGGAAGCACTGTAAATAACAATTGATGTTGGTGGGAGCCTTTGAATAACTACAACTGAACTTTGTAAAAATCTGGGTAATTAGACATGAGTGGGAATGTAACTTGTAATAAGCAAGATCAGATGTGAAATGCTGAAAATTGGACTGTTGTTTTGTCTGAAGGAGTATCTGGTTTTGGAGAGGTTTTGCAGGGAGGGAGTCCTGTTTCATATCTACAAGGACTCAAAAGTCTGTCATTGGTGCAGACTTACCCTTGGAAGATAGTGTTTGCACATCCTTTGTTTTGACCCTGAGAGTTGGATCAGTGGATCAGCAATTGCAAACTTGTCCTGAAGGTGAGAAAACAGGAGGCTGGCTGAGAAGAACTGTAGTGATCTGTCTTGGAGGAGGAATTAATAAAGGAAATTGCTCAATAGTTTTCTTGAGGATAAATTACTTCCAAATTCTTAAAACTCAAAGTTTTGTGAAGACTCTGGAAACATTTTGTAATGTTTTTGTGGTGGTATACATATCCCTCTTTATGCTTTCTAAGTGATGTTTAAGAGGGAGAGATCTGCTGTTCTGTTCTGTCCAGAGAATGTTTGCATACGGTTGTCTATACTGCTCTGTGTTCAAACTAAACATTTTGGACACGGTTAAGAATGTAGATATCGTACAATGCATTAGAAAGATTAAGGTTTTACTGCAGCAGACTGAAGAGAGGAGCAGTCTAACCCTTTCTCTTTGACTCGGTTTGGTAGTTTGTGTCACTGCTCTGCCAAGAGAGGGCGAGGAAACTTGTGCAAGAGCCAAAGTTACAATTGCATTCAAATGACCTTACAGCATCCAGAACTGTTCATGTGGGAGAAACGCAAATAGAAGTGACACTTAAAGTGAGCCTGCTAGCCAAATGGTGAAATTCTGGAGGGGAAGAGGAGGCTCGAGGAAGGAAGAATGCTATGCGGATGATCAAGAGCAAAAGGAGTTGAAAACCAGGTACAGAATAGCTGCTCCGGAGCTGTAATCCCCCAATATTGTTTGTCTCTCTTAAAGCTTAGCTTTGGATGTTGTATGTACGTAGTGTGGGTGTAGAGGTATCGCTTGCTGTGTTTTAAATGAATGCAGACAAAAGAGGGGAACATGGCAAACGCTGCTTTAGTACTTTTCAGATTCCCTTACTCTGCAGTTCAGTTGAATGCTGTTTTTCAGCTATTGCGCTGCGTCCCGCTGCCTGGCCTCTTTCTCGAATAATGCTGAGTAGAGCTGCTGTCGTGCTGTCAGATGCAGGGCTTGTTCTGGTGGGGCAGGGGGGAAGACTTCTGCTTTGATGTGCAGAAGTAGGGCCGAGACAGTGCCCTGTGCTTGAATGGGTCAGGGATCACTGTTTGCTGTGGCTGCTTTCTCCCTCGCTACCTCAAGGTCTAAAGTTAGTCCTAGTAAACTGCAATATTATTTAAAATGCTGCCACCATTAAGGTTGGGTTTTTTGTTCTCTGAGAATAAAACATAAGGAATCTGAAACAGCTAATATTTTTATGGTTACAGATGAAACTGCTTTAGGCATCAGGTGTCGCAAGTCGTGATATTATGTGGTACTGTTCCTTTTGATCGCTCCTCATTCTGAAATCCTTTTGTGCTAAAGGAGATGATACATGCTTCCCGATGTCATTTAACTTTACACCTATAAGGTTTCATTAGAGAGCTGGAACTGAAGTTGAAAAATGTAACTGACAAAGAAACTTTGAGTACAGGAGATGCAGAAAGAATAGCTGCCTAGTTAGACTGTAAAAATCATGTGAACTTTAAGCCACTCAAGAGCTTAATTTAGTCGAAGACTGGCTTGAGAGGCTTAATATAGATAGCTCAGATATCATGTGGAAACTCTAATTTAGACATGTATTAATATAAGAGACCTTGAGTTTATTTGTATTTGTTTCTGGACAGATTGTTTGCTTCCCTCACTTAACCCCACTCTTTATTCTCAGGAAACACAGTGCGCTGGCAGCTGTTACTGCACAACTGCACCGAACTGTACCAGGGAGAGTGAAGGAAATTGGCCGTCTGATACTGGCACTTGTTCTGGTTTAGCCAGTTTTCAGTGAAGTCTTCAGCAAATGTAATTGCTACTGCTCCTGGTAACTCTGCCTGGGAAGGGGAAACAAGTAGTGGCTCTGGTCAGGATATCCTTCCACTGAGAAGTGTTGGTGACTTTTGAACCTGGCTTTTCTTTTTTTTTTTTTTTCCTCATAAGTGAAGTTCTTGAAGTGGTGAGAGAGACAACTAAAGTGGTAGGG
>NW_010136237.1:1870-7687 GCF_000699245.1 Pterocles gutturalis | reverse complement strand
GGAAAGTGCTTGTCTCTCAAAGTTGAGAGGAAAGCGGGTAAGTGAATTCAGATGAGTCACCCTCTCAGTACCCTTCTTCCAATGTCAAACAAAAGAAAACAAAATTAAGTGTTTGTCTTGAAGTGGCAGTCTTTAGATCAGACAAATTCTTCGCTCTTCTCTGCCTCATAGAGAAAGATGCAAGTTCACTGGAATTTATACTTTTTCCTTTTTCTTTTTTTTTAAGTTGTGCCTAAGTTCTAGTTTACTCACCTAGTTCCCAATACTGTAACTTCAGATTATAGCTATTACATCAACAGTGCAGTAATTTTTAACTCTGTTCAGAAAACTTGTTTCTGGTGTGGTTATTAACCTAACATCAGTGGGAAGGTCATAGTGTAACTGATGGGACTTGCCCCCTGATGAGCATGTCATGGGAAAAACAAACGGATGAATGGATTTGCTGTATGTTTACAGTAACCATGGAAAGTTCTGCTTAGCTAAAATCTACATTAAGCTTAGGAAAAAACCCCACCCATGCTTTAAATCTTTACTTTAAAAAAAATTATTCTTTCAAGTATCACTTCAACTCTGCACAGGAATTTGTTCGGGGTAAAATCATACTGTTGGTCTGGAAGCAGCTGAGGATTTTAACCGTACAAGACCAAGTCCTTCTGAGGCATGTGTTCAAAGTCTGGAGTAGGTGTTGTTGATATCACTCCTGGACTTCTTAAAATTACAGCCCTTAATGCAGTTACAGTTTATGACATGTAACTGTACTTGTGGATCTATAGCTTCATAACAGCAGATTCTGTTTGGGAGGTGTCATTATGAAAACTACTGTTGTCTTCCCTGTGAAGAATTACAACAGCTCAGCAGTCTGACAGAAGCAGAGATGGAGTAAATAGAACACCTTCATGTTTAAAAAACTTTGTAAGTTGATGATGAATGTTTCACTAAAATTCTCTGTGAACAATGCTAACTTATATGAACCATATAGAGGGAGATTGAGAATAGGAGTCAGACCAAGGCTCTTTGTGGTGAGAAAAATGACTGAGTGTTGAGAGCGCTGGACTTGCTTACAAAATGTCACATAGATTATTCCATGTTGCTTAGAAAGACCTCCAGAGCAACAATCGTGGAAGACTGTGGAATTGCGAACGAGTATATATTTGCGTGTACTTCAGATCATCAGTGTGTTTCTAGCATATTCAGATTTTACCATCAGTGTTGCTTAAGATGCAATACATGACGTTTTCGGTACAATTTTTTGAGGTGGTCTGTAAAGTGTCTGTCACCTGGGGGGGGGGGAAAGAATAAATGCTCTGTCTGTGAGGGCATGGGTGGGCATGCAGTTGGCTTCCCTGACTCAACAAACCATTCTTCAGTCTGCCTCTTGAGTCTCTCATGTCACCAGACTGAGTGGTGGGGCTGTTACTAGGTCTGCAGAAATGTTTTCCACCGATAATGTACATGTCTTGTAGTTGAGAAGCTATTTTTAGCAGTCTGGTTAGACTCTTTTAGAGTCATGGAGGGACAGAGTCCTGGCAGAGCGGTAGAAGGGAGCTGCCAATGGTTTGGAATGGGAAGGGGGGAAAAAGATATCTTTAATTCCTAACTGTTTTGTCTATATGTGACCATGTTATTTCCTAGTAACTTGCTAAGAAAAGGCACATTTCTCAGGTTTGTTAGCTTGTGTTCAGCTAGGAATAATCTCTATATTATTGAGGGAAAATTGGTAAAATTGCACGGGAGGAAACTTCCTTTTTCACTGTGATCATGTTCAAAGGCTGCCTTTGACTCCCCTAAATATATTGCCATGCTTTTCCCCCTCCTCCCTCCTAAGTATTTTTTTATTTTTAATGTGTGTTTTGTTGAAGTGCTAAAGTCAAAGGTCATCCCCAGTCTTTCAGCCTCCATGTGCGTGGCTGAGTGAATGTGTTTTTCTTCACTTTCATGTTTATCTTAGCAAATAAAATCTGCAGGTAGAGAATTTAAAATGGAATTCTAAGCTGTTTGAGACTTCTGTAAATGACATACCTGGGAATGTTGCCACATGACAGAAACATTTCAGTGATGTGTATTTCATTGCTGTGGGGACACCAAAGATAAAGTAAGGGTAGGCTGTGTGAGTTGCTCCAGTGCTTCATAAAATAATATTCCATGCAATCAAAAATTTGCAGGCATGCTGAAGTGTAAGATTAGACCAGTCTCTTGTGTGGTCCTTCTGGGCTTACTGCTGCTTAAAAGCTGCCTTTTTTTTTTTTTTTTTTTTTTTTAAACTCTGTGACAGTGACTTATTTTGGCCTTGACATATTAGTTGCTGGTGTTGATGATGATGGAGGTTTACAAGGGAATTATTGCTAGGTCTGAGTCACGGGAAACTTACTGTGCTTCCTGTGTTGGCCATGGAGATCCCAGCCTAATTAGGAATATCAGCAGGGTGTTCTGATGATGAATTTTTATTTAATAATACAGATGAGGTATGCACACAGTTTTTTTTCTTCCTTTTCTGTTTCCAGCTTCACTGCTGTGGGCCATGGTACAGAGACATAAGGGCATGTGGAAAGAAGAATGGAATATTATAAAGTGACAATTTCAAAGTGATGGCAGAATATTTTACTGGGGAGAACAGAAAATGGTTCTTAGTAGCAACTGGGGGCTGTGTCTTTGCTGAACCCTGCAGTTGGTACAGGTGAATAAGCAATATGTTGCTGAAAACTGGCTCTGGATCCAGAACAGCAAGGGAAGTAAGGGTGGTCTGGTGTACCCACGTCTCTACTCTTCACAAGGAGCAATGACAGTGTTGAATTCCCTGCATCCTGGTAGGGGAAATATTGCAGTTTTCTCTTTGGGATACAGTCTTGTCTTTTGCGTGAACTGCTTTGTGAACCATTTGGACTGCGATGTTCTTCTGACCAAAAGGATGACCAAGAATTTGTTAAACAAAGCCCAAACTCTTATGTGTGTGGGGCCTGGAGATCTCTACTGCTGTTTGGCATGCTTTTTAATGTCATTTTAGCATTTCTTGCTGAAAATTCTCTTGAACTGCAAACCCTTGGGCAGATATCAGCAAGTTGGCATGTTACAGTATGCTTAATGCAGGACTAAATTTAAATCAAAATCTTTTCTATATGAACTGTAGAAGGAGTTAAATAGGTTGATTTCATTTTAGGGAAGTCAGTGCCTATGTAGAATATAGGAGTATTTTTTTAAAAAGTCACTCTTTTAATGATGTGATGTGCAGCCCTTTCCAAGCAAGTTCATTTTTCCCTGCCTGCTACACCAAGCTGCAAGAAAGTGCTCCCCAGACCTTCTCTAATAACAAGCAGAGTTTCCTATTCTTTCTTGACAGTAAAAGAGATGTGATAAAGCTTTGAGGTCTGTTGCTAGAACATACTGGACAGAGAATCCAAAATTAATGAGAGTTAAATAGTGAAACCGAGGGTGTGCAGTCTCAAAGTCCTTTCTAGTGTTATTTGCTTCAGCTGTCAAATCTTGGCTGCTTTTTACCTGCTTTAGCTCAGGTAGGAGTTCGTCAAATGGGCAATCTACACAGGGAATTGACAGAGTAGGTAAAGAGGTCAGTTCCTTTCAGGAAATCCTCTGTTTATATTCAGGATTGTACTTGCAGGCCTTGCTTTCCATTCTGCTTGTTGATCTAGAAATCGGAATCTCCCACAACTCCCCTGACAGAAGTTGCTTCTGTGTGCACAGGCAAAAAATGTGAAAGTCTTTAAAACAGTCAGACAATTACTTTGGATTTAGTGATACTTTCCTATGTTGTCAAAGTTTACCATCCTCTTCAAATGTAACTGTGGGTACTGAAAGTCCAGAAAATGATCTGGTCTTAAATCTGAGTATTATTGTTATTTTAAAGAAACTGAATATTGGGAGTGATAACTTTGCTCATGATAGAGTATATGCATGAGTCAAGGAAAATGAATCCTAGTTGTGGTTCTGAGACTGATAGCACCTTTGCCAAATTTATATCATGAAAAAACGTTTTGAAGGAAGATGTTTCTAAGCATCATAATACACTTGTATTGAGAGATGCTGTCTTTTAAACTGGGGAGGGAAGATTAGTGGTATTTTTATACTTTGTCAGTTGAGTGAAGAAGTGCTTCCAATGCTGTATTTTCCAACCTTGTAAATCTACATATTGTTCTTTGTTAATGGTGTGCTTTCACCTTTACCATGTGTCTGTAATAATGTTATTGAATTTGTCCAGTTCCTCTTATTGCCAGAGCAAGGGTTGCTTTTGATAAAAATTTCACTTTTAGAGAAGGTTTTCAGAGAAATGTCAGTCTACCAGGTAGGTTGTAGAGTACACACAGGAAAAAACAAAACAACCAACCAAAACCCCCCAAAACAAAAAACGTTGACATATAGGAATAAAGTTTGGCAAAGAAGTGTTTCCCCTGGCTGAAAGCTGGCTTGATTGTTTGCCTGAGGCTGTTGGTAACACAGAATGCTTTCTGACCGGGTGCTAAGATAGGAATAAGTCATATGGCATGCTGATAAGTGGGGAACTGAATTGACTGATGGGTAAGCAGGTTGGCTCTCCTATTCCATTACAGTAGTTTTAGGTCTTCAGCAACATGGACTTACAACAGAGCAGGAGCTGGCAGGGGGTGGTTTGGTCAAACGCTCTTGCTGCCTCTGCCATGACTCTGAGTGAGTGAAGTTCAATGTCCAGTGCTATCGGTTGTGCATTTTGGAGAATATGTATGTGCATCCAGGAATTTATCAGAGGACAGCTTCAAGAAACACCATGTTTAAGGGTTATTGCAATTATTTTTGCAGTTTCCAAATTGTTTGGAACCATTTGATCTGTGTGTATTGAGTGACTTCACATTTTTATTTTTGTGGTCCTTCGGGGAAAGCCACAATGCAGGATTTCAACTTTGTTGCCTAATTGATTAAGATAGTTTAGTTTGCAAATGAAGCAAAAACATCGCATGTATTACATTTAATTTGCATTCTTACAACTTAGCTTGTGCTCTTGTGTAGTTCTCCCTTGTAAGGAAACTTTTTTGTTGTTTTTGTTTAAAGACTGTCATAGTGCTGCTCTTGCCATGTTCACGTTAATACCCCTGGAATTTTCTAAACTCTGTTCCAAAATCTTTGCTAGTGTGACTTTGACTTTAATGGCACCAAGCCACGGATAATTGGCTCAGTGTCCTAAAATTCCACAGCCTGTTGTTAAGATAAACATTTCTAGGTTCCCAAGAACACAGACGCGTGTATATGGTAATATGCTGGGTATAGAGAGCAACCTTTAAACATCAAATTCTTATTTTCCTATTTCATTCTTGATGTTTACATACAAATTTCATAAGCAGAAAAATGATGACAGAATAATTGTGCCAGTTATTAAACCACATGATAGCATTTTGTGTGCGCCTGCAGCCCAGAAAGCCAACCGTGTCCTGGGCTGCATCAAAAGAAGGATTAGCAGCAGGTCGAAGGAGGTGATTCTCCCTCTCTACTCTGCTCTTGTGAGACCCCACCTGGAGTACTGTGTTCAGATGTGGGGCCCCCAACATAAAAAAGACCTGGACCTGTTGGAGAGAGTCCAGAGGAGAGCACGAAATTAATCAGAGGGCTGGAGCACCTCCCCTGTGAGGACAGGCTGAAAGAGTTGGGGTTGTTCAGCCTGGAGAAGAGAAGGCTCCGAGGAGACCTAATAGCAGCCTTCCAGTACCTGCAGGGGGCTACAGGAGAGATGGGGAGGCACTCTTTATCAGGGAGTGGAGTGAGAGGACAAGGGGTACGGGTATAAGCTGAAAGAGGGCAGATTTAGACTAGACATTAGGAAGAAGTTTTTCACTGTGA
>NW_010136237.1:0-1789 GCF_000699245.1 Pterocles gutturalis | reverse complement strand
CTAGTGAAGGGTGTCCCTGCCCATGGCAGGGGGGTTGGAACTGGGTGATCTTTCAGGTCCTTTCCAGCCCTAACCATTCTATGATTCTGTGATTTTCAGAGGGACTGTGAGATTCCTCTCTCTTACTGTAGCCATTATATGGCAGCAGACAGGAAGCAGTCTTGGCTGGAATGGTGTGTGTTGGGATGCATCCTCAGTAGTAGCTCATGTCTCAAATGGAAAATGGATAATGAGGCCCAGTGGCGCTAAGAGCCAGTTAAGAAATTGTGGGATGGGTTCTGAGGAACTGTAAATGTTTAGGGTTGTAAGACCTTGAAGAGCGAGGGAGATTCTCACTGCATCGTGCCAGTTGCTGGGGCATGCGGGGAGGCTTGCTGCCAGGGAGTGAGGGCCAATGGTGCTAGGGAGCCCGAGCGGATCTTTTTAGCATCTTATTCAGAGCACAAATGAGTGTTCTGACTGTCCTTGGAGGTAAGCTTCCTACTAGTCCTCCTTAAAATTTCTTCTAACAGCAATAGCAAACTTTAAGTTCTTCCTTTCCACAAAAAAATGGGATGTTCTTATTCAACAGATCGGATTTGGGTTTGTTTGTTTGTTTTTCTTTTACAATCTCTTAATAAGATTATCCAGCTTGGTCCAAAGCAATAAACTCAGTCTGAAAGTAAGTGGATCAGGACACAGCAGGTATGATGTGTGGTGTTTTTTGGTTTTTGTGTTTGGTGGGTTTTTTAAGGCACTTGGCAAATAATTTTCTTCCTTCTATCAGCTGGTTCCTCTCACCCCTGCTCTCACTGTCTCTGTGCACTAAGAAATAGTAAAGGCAAGCAGCAGTCTTAGTTCTGTTATGTGATATTTTGTGTGTTTTCAGAAGGACAGCTACTAAAATTTGAAATAATGACACTTCCCCGATCGTGTAAAACAACATTTAAAAAAAAAATTTTTTTTCCAACTCTCTATAGATTCTTAAAGTCATTGTGGAGGATGAGAAATGAAAAAAAAAATCCTCCTGTAATAGGAGAAAAACAATAGTAATGTAAACCAAGATTAAAATCCCCTCCTCAGGTTTTAAATCTTGATAAATATCTGGTTTGAGTCAGTCTGGTCTTTGTTTAGGGTTACTTGACTAAAACTTTTGGCCCTAATTTGTTGGCAGTTAGCTGAATTGCATCTTTGTTTAAGCAGTAGTAGTGGTGGGGGGAACCCCCATTCCACGATGCCCTTTGAGCTGTTTTCGTTGCTTTCCACTGCTCTTTGGTGGTGGTCTGAGGGTTTGCCCAGCTCATCAGGGTTTTGGCTTGGAAAGGTAATGTATTTAAATTTGACTATATTTACCTACTAAATTCTGTCTTAGGCCCAGGCACTGTTCAGAAGGGTTGTTGGGGTTTTGTTTGTCTGTTTGTTTTGTTTTCCTGTTTACTAGTAGCTAGTTCGTGTGTGTCTAGAGCATTTGTGCCTCTTCTCTCTCCTGCTTCTAGTCAAGTGCTTGTGCTGGTTCTTCCTGCAGATAGGAAATGAGCTCAGGGTGCAAGAGCAGACACAGCAGTGTTACCTCCTCTGCTGCCTTTCAGAGGAACTGGGGACATCCCACTGTCTTTCACAACTATCAGAAAAGCAGTACTGTATATAAGAGCCCTGGTAGCACGCCGTGATCGTATAGTGGTTAGTACTCTGCGTTGTGGCCGCAGCAACCTCGGTTCGAATCCGAGTCACGGCATTGCATTGGCGGTAGCACGGCACACGGGCTCGTACACGTTTTGCTTGATGAGAAGCTCAACATGAGCCAACAGTG
>NW_010136236.1:162585-201818 GCF_000699245.1 Pterocles gutturalis | reverse complement strand
CCTGCCCAAATCTCCAGCCTGTCTAGGTTCAGGGGCTTCACAGCAACATTTTCTCTTTTTTCTTACTGTGCCAAAGCATAGATTGTAGCAAAGAAAATTTTACTCTTATATGAAGGTCGCAAAGAGGTAAGATGGAATAAGAGACCTTTCAGCAGTATCTCTTTAAAATGTTCATTTCTCAGAGGTTCCCCTGCTTTTTCAGAGGCTCATTTGCCTGGAAGTTTCCCTCCTAATTGTGGTGCCTGAGTTTGGATTGTCATTTCCATCGGATGAGCAATGGAAAGCATTAGGCACTTTGACAGATTATACTGATTTATGACTTCAAATTGCCTTCTGGGACTCTCTTTTTCCATTTACTGTATGAAAAACAGCTACCTGTTGATCTTGGGAAGAAAGAGCTATTTCAGAATTCTATGATCGAAGTGCAGCTCTTGAGAAGGGTGTTCTTAGCTGTCGAGTTACACGCCTGAAGGCGGGTGGAAGGGCTGCAGGCTGTGGTGCATCTGCTGGTGGGTCATGCGATGGAACAGTGTGGTCCCCTGCAGACCACATCAGAAAGCTTCGCTCGGTTGCTCTTCTGAAGAGAAGCCTTGGCTGGAGTGCAGCATGCTGCTGCTTAGGAAAACAAGGAGCCTTGAAAAAGCATCCAAGTGTTAAATCCTTCTTTTCCTTTAGCAGTCTATTCCAGTGGGTAGCTAACCTTGCTGCTCAACTTGTGCCTTATTTTTCTGTGAATTTTTCTGGCTTAATTCCTAATTCCTGGTTCTTGACTTGTCTTTCTTAATATTCTCTTGCCTCTTAATATTTCTCCACCTCATGGACATCTCAATAGACTGCGTGTCTTCAGGCTTCTACTACCACACATTTTCCAGGTTGTGACTCATTTTTGTAACAATTTTGCTTTACGTCTACTCGGATTCATTTTAGTTTTATGGAAATACTTTCTATAGGTGAGTTCTTGATAGTCTCTTAAATACTGTATTAGTTAATGTGATAACAATCTCATATTTTAGGACACATCTCTTTGTGTTAGAACGTCATAAACAATAGCTATAATTTCATTTTTTGGGCAAACTTAATTTGCCTCTGTAGAAAAAAATCTGATATTTAATTGATTCTTGACCAATTGATGTCCCAGTGTAATTCCTTTTTTCCTGTATTGTTAAGTATAGCTCTGTCATGAAAGTATTGTTCTTGAAATGAGTATTTATCTCTTTGACTCAGTACTATACATGTGCCAACAATGAGACAGAGTATGTTCTTCCTGCTTGCCAAACTTATTCATGTATTCATGGCTCAGCCAGGCAGGTGGGTGACAAGCGTTGAACTGGGCTGCAGAGAGCAACATGTGAGCCAAGTTTCCCAGAAAAGAGGACACTGAAATAATAAAACTTAGAAGAAAGGGAAGCCACTGTCATTTTACTATTGTTAAATTTTCAGCTTACCATCTTCAACGTAGTTACGGAGTTTTCTTGGTTGTTGATAACTATGAATTTCCGAAGAATGGTGAAAAGACATTATCGTTATGCAGTTATATATGCTCAAAACAAGGTAGTGTATCCTTAGGGAGAGACAACATCTTTTGTGGAATTGTTTCATTCTGGAGCCTGCAACCAAATCCTGTAAAAGAATTGGACCTAACAGGAGAAAGCTTGCTATATATCAACGCTTGCTGTGTTTACTTTGATAAATTAAAGGTTGCTTTGGATAGGACTTACACGTATTTTGTTTGACGATCCCTGCTAAATCATTAATATTGTCAGTTAACCTCAGAGACAAGATGAGGAACTCCCAACTTTCTCCACTGAGATGGTTTAATGAAAATTGTTCTTTACCAGAATTTGAAGGTCAAAAACCAGCTTAAATATGTAAACAGAAATTATATCAAGGTAAAGCAAAAATCCTTGTAATTAATCTTTTTTTAAGAAGTCCCTTCCTTCAGTTAACCTCAGAGACAAGATGAGGAACTCCCAACTTTCTCCACTGAGATGGTTTAATGAAAATTGTTCTTTACCAGAATTTGAAGGTCAAAAACCAGCTTAAATATGTAAACAGAAATTATATCAAGGTAAAGCAAAAAAACCTTGTAATTAATCTTTTTTTAAGAAGCCCCTTCCTTCCTTTGAGAATTTTGAATAGTGTCAGACAAAGTTCTTCTGAATTTCCTTCATCATCTCTCTGAAGATTCCCTGGTAATTAACTTAGTCGTTTATAAGTATTATTAAATCATGTTATTGGTTTATTTCTATTACTAAAGGCATCAGGAAATTTGTGTACTGCACGTCTTGAAAAGTAATTAATGTTTCAACGCCTATTGATATTTTTGTATTTCCTGTTGATTTGAAATTAATACCTCTGCCCATGTGAAGCTCACGTGCTGGTTCAGACAGGTTTCATTTACCAAGAATGGACAGGACAGCATCGTTGAGCTGATCCAGTTAAAATGATCCAGTTAAAGCTGATCCACTTAAACTCTCACCTGATGAGGGTAAGAAAAAAACACTTGTATTGTTGTGCCTACTCCAGGCTTCCTCCCTCTCTGGGGTGACCGAAGGTGGCCCTTTCCCATGTGATTTGGGAGGGGCTGTGCAGGGTTTAATTAACTAGAAGCTTAGTGAAGGGAGGGGTCAGATCGGAGCAGTTCAAGTGTGTGTTGTAATATCAAGGGCAGAAACCGGTTGATTCTCTTATGGTCCCACCTGGTGCTGCAGGATGATTAAACACTCTGGGCAAGGCCGTGGTGATGTTGTGCAGGGTTATGGGTGGTGCAGAAGTTGCTCTCATGGTCTCCCTGCTCACCTGAGTGATTCAGTCTCCTGTTCTGGAGGTCTGATAGAACCCGTACCTGAGATAGTTCAACTTCATGGTGCAAGATGTTGGTGGTTTTTCATCCTCTTTGAGTAGGGGATTTGCTGCCTTCTCATAATCTGACCTGTGGTGGGATCCAAGAAGTACTACTTGATCCACCACCTATGTCAGCTCAGCTGGCTTTGCTAGGGGGAGAAGGGCTCCGTTGCTGCTCAAGAGGAGGGCTCCTGTGCCCTGCCAGCCTCCTGAGCTCCATGGATGACAGCATGAGCTCGTACAGCTGACACAACATTGGTATCTTTGTGTATCAGGTTTGATTTGGATTTCCAGTACTTACACAGTTTATTATCTACCATTGCATCATCAGCTTGTAGCATTTAAGACTCATATGTTTAATATAACAGTTGATGGTGGTGAAGTTATTGTAACTTGCATGGCATTACCAGTGAGGAGTCTGCAACTGGGGACAGGCTGCACCAGTCAGGCTGCAGAGGTTGGTGTATGTGCTTCTGGGGGGGTTTCTCCTGAGCTGGTACTTTGTGCAGAGGATTTCTGCTAGCCCACTCCTCAGCAAACCTGCATGGCACTTTCTTCTTGAACAAGGAATGTGCAGACCGTTCTGCAAAAGTTGGGAATCTTTTGTTGCTGGCTAACAACTAAACTCCTTTCTGGTCTGTGAAATAAACTGTAGTGGAGCTTTGTTCCTTTAGCAGAAGGATGTCTTGCTGGGCAGTGTTGCCTCTACTCTGCATATGAGAGTTACCTACTGGTACTGCCAGGTACCCCAAGTGTAGTTACTGAAACAATCATATCCAGTATGATGAAAGGAATTCATATTTGTTATTCCAAGGTTTTCTCTTTATTAAATACTAAAGCAAAATTTCAGTAGCCAGTGACCTCCTTTGAGAAGTGACTCATTGCATTTTAAAGGTTTTATAACCGAGTCATCCCTTCTTGTCAGAGACATGGAAGATGACTAGATGGTTCTCGCCTGAGATTTCCAGTCTCAGGAGAAGTCCCTTTTCACTGCCTGTGGTGATGCTCGGCTGCGTCACAGCTTTTAATTGCCTCCAGGCTCCTGCAGGACTTTGTGTGTCCCCTCTGGCATGACCTACATCCATGCAGAACCACAAATTCCTCAATGCTGGTTAGTGGAGTCTGAGCCCAGGACAGAAAGTCCTGTTGTTGCTAATCCCTAGCTGTCTCCCAGTGCTGTAAGCCATGTGCCAATCTCTTTCTTGTGTCCTTAAATTCATCCGGAGTTATTTTGCCTGTAGAAGGATACAAATTAATTTTGTCAGATAATTCAGTTTAATTTGGAAGGCTTAGGTTAACAGAGGAATAAAATTATGACATTTAGGGTGAATTAAAGTAAACACTACAGTCTTTTATGGAAAACAAACATTTATAAAATATAAGATCAACTTGTTCATTTTGGGAAGGATAGCACTCTTTTCCAAGAATGTCTGTTCCACCATGACTTTTACAGTGAAATTGTTTGACTGTAATAAAATAGCTTATTCTGAAACCTAGAGAATAGTTAAATGCCAGACTTTTAAGGTTAAATTCGGAGCATACAGTTCTGTAGTACTGAAGGTGTACAGACCTGCTGGTGGACTTTGTGACACAGGATTGAAGTGATGGGTCCCCTACTGTTGAAGGCGCAACGTTAACACAGGTGCATCCGTTCCTGTTTTGCTCTTTCTACACATAATGGTAGATGAGCCTAGAATGGTCTTCTTCAGGACTTGCTTCTTCATCTTTCCCTCCAGCTTCTAGTTTGAATTTATTGGTGAGCAGTGCATGTCTATTTGTTCTTGCCAAGTTTGAGCAGCTTTTTTTCTGTCTTTGAAGAGTTTGACAGGCCATATCCACTCTACCTTTGCTAGACCAAACTGTCTTTTAAATTTCTCTTGGAAAATATGCTCACCCATTCATCTCCTCTTATCCTAGTCAGCTTCCTCTGTACTTGCCTGATCTTTCTTGATCTTTCAGCTTTGTGCTGAATTTTATCTGGGGTGGTTACAGTACCTTATACAGTGACGTTATCGTTGTAGAAATGCCTTTCTCTATAAATATATTCTGTGCTTTTCATGGCTTTGTCATGCTGAGGACTCATAATTCAGCAGTAATCAATGTCTCTGCTGAGGTTGTTATCCTTCCTTTGAGTTCCTACCATATACCAGGCTTCCTGTCAGTCTGTAGGAGCCTGTATTTAGGCTGTCAAACTTAATCTCACCTCCACTATTCCATTCCTGAAAGTCATCGTGAGGGATCTTTTCTTCCCGTCTGATATTTCTCAGCTACTGCATCATACTGATACTACTTTCCAGTGTGGTGCCAGTCGTAGGTGTCTGCAGGGTCTATACTTAACCAGTGATTATATGAAAGCTACCTTTCTTTCATGTAGGTTTTTTTTATTATAAAACTGTAAAAGTTTAATGAAACCTCAGACTGTCCCAGTGGGGCAGGGAGTTTTCCTAACAGTAAATGAACAAATACTCAGAAATAGGGAGCTGATGACTTCTTCAGCATCATGCCTTACGCCAGAAGTGAGCACTGGTGACATAGTCCCAAGTCCTCTACTCTAAAAGTCAAATAGCACTGTGTAGTTTTTATCAGGAGACTATCCAAACACTTTTACAAAATGTGGTATATGTCAGTGCAAGCAGGAGGCTGGGGTCTGGAAGGCCATCTGGAAGATAAATTTAATGGGAACTAAGGTTTCAAAGCTTTTGGGTACAGGGGAAGATTACCCCAGCGGTGTACAAAGGTTGAGAACAGCGTTTATCCCTCGACAGGATAATCTTTTGATGACAAAGGTTCAAATTTGCAATTAAATTGCTGCAGCTTAGCAAATGGTAGCTTTGTGTGACTGTTTCTGTATGAGAGCATTTGGTCTACAGCAAGTGCAAGCTTAAGCCTCTGCAAGCCAATAAAAGGCAAACTGCTCCAGGGTTTTGCTGTGGCAGTGCACACGTGGAGGGGTACTGTGGCTCCCGACACATGGTGAGAACAGGAGGCTGAGTGCTGCTGTGGGTGAGGCAGATGCCAAGGGTTAGAGTGAATTATGTGATCGGGATCGCAGTGGGAAAAAAAAGGGATTTTTTTTTTTCCCCCCCATTTCCCAGTGTTTCACTTGAAACCAGAATGACCCCAAATGAGTTTTGTTTGTGGAGTTTCCTGTTTACACAGAATCACAGCCCTGTGCTTGTTTGCACCTTCTAAGGCAACACAAATCTAAGTTAAAAGTGTGTATATTCTTTTTAACTGTCTGGACCAAATTCCAAAGAAATAATCTACCCCTAAAGCCTGAAGTCTGACGATCTTGCTGCATTCCCTAACCTCTGCATGTTCTGGGTGATTCAGCGGCAGCGCTGGCTGCCCTCAGCAGGGGCCGTGGTGCGGAGCAGCACCGTATGCCTATTAAAGTCAACGGGAACCCTTCCAATGGGTTACAAACCGAGCCTGCAGAGAAGGAATCTGCCTTCTTAAGGGATGCACAGTAGCAACCGTATTGCTCAAGCTCCGAGCAGACGCAGCACATCTGAGGTGGCCTTGAGAGGAAGTTTCTGCCGTGAGATTTCCTAGTATGGTGTGTTTACATTGTTGGGCATTGTAAAGAGGATTTCCAACCAGCAGCGTTTAATCTTCTGCGCTGTGGAGCGCAAACACTGTTCTGACATCAATCATGCTAAAAGCACATTTGTACACAGAATAACAGTCACCTTTTAAATACGGGAATCACAAATCACACGTTGACAGAAAAATACGTTGAAGCGGTTGCAGGTCTGTGCAGTAATAAGTAAACCGGCCATTGTATTCCACAGGGCTGCGTGCTTTAAACGCCTTAAAGAGAAAACAAACCCTAAAGTGAATCACAGAAATAGAAAAGGAAGTGTTTACATGTCTCAAAACATTTGGTACAATAATCATTCCTTCTTTTAAAATTTAATTTCAGCAAATTTGAATCCAAACGAGATGAAGTTTGAAACCTAAGCTTTCATGGTAAGGTACAATTCAGTGTGTAATCTTTTGCAGGTGGCTGTTACTCGTTTATTATTTGTATTTCCATATTGCTTAGCAACCCCAGTCCTGGACCGGGACCTCACTGCTGTAAGTGCTCTGCTAACATTGATGAAACGGATGGTTGCTGCCTCGGAGAATGCACTGTTTTGTATTGAAGCCGAAAGTAAACTAATGATTTCTCATTCTGTCCTCTCCGAATGGGAAAAAACAAAGGGCAACTCATGTTTAGTTATGTGATTATCAGCGTATCTCTTGAATTACTGAATTAACACAAATATTTGGGGGCCTGTCAGGCATGCAGGCTCAAACACGTGTAGTTTTTTTTCCAGATTTTGTGTCCTGATGGCTAAAAGGGGAATGCAGCCTCCAAGAGCAGGGTGCAGGCTGGGTTGCTCCTCTCTAACCCTTTGCTGAGTTGCTGATTCAAGCAAATAACTGCGCGTGCTTTGCGTGACCTTGCAATTACAGATGAACAGCCCGCCCCACATTGCCAAGTACGTACTAATACCTTCTCTGCAAGTGGCACAGTACCACTGTTGTTCAGACAACCAATGCACACTACACTACGTACATTTCCTTGAGAAGTTACCTAAGTCAACGTTTGCGAATCTGTATCCAAGTCCTCATTTAACCTCTTAAGTAAAAATGTCCTGATTTTTCACGGGAAGTAGGGTTTGTAGAAAGCAATTATACCTTAAAAGTTGGGAAAAGTAAACAAACTTTTGGTCTCAAAGTCCTTTGATCAGCAAATCCCAAGCTAAATGCAGCTCAGACAGAACCGCGCTTGAGCACTTGGGAGTAGAGGTTGCTGCTGTGGGGCGAGGAGGAATGACTGAACATCGGCAGGCTCTACTTGTTGATCGCGACCAAGAGATGAGATTCACGCCTCTGCTTCAAACCCTCCTGCTTGCATCAGGTAGCTTGGTCCCATGGCTGCACTGAAAAGAAAAGAAAAAAAAAAAAAGAAAAAAAACCCAAAACCCACAGTTCTTCAGAATGTTGCTGGTTTCCAGCACAGCAGGAGGATGTGTTTGCCTCAGAAGTGATGAGAAAAACTTGCTGCTCTGTGATACTGCCCACATGCCACATAGGACCAAGCCCTGGCCAAGCACCTCTGGACAGCTATCTCGGGATGTCGCTGGTTTGCATATGGTGGCTTGTTTTAATAACAGGCTCTTGCGCACAGAGGTCATATGGGGGAACTATGTAAAATGCCTTTGTATCAAGAGGTTAAAAACAACTTATGTTAATTCTGGGTTCCAGCCAATGTTGTCCAGCTGTTTGGCTGAGACTGGGAGCTAACAGACCAAAAAAAGGGGACACACAATTAACATGTCACTCTCTGGAGAGAATGGGAGAGAGAGATGGTCATCAATGAACCAAAAGTGAGGCAAGTTTGACTGCAGCAAATGACTCGGGAGAGGGTGGGCACCTGTACTGTGGGCAGGTGTTGAGGTTCCTCTTGAGTTCCCTGGGAGATGACACGAACCTTCTCGCCATGTAACAGTGGGTACTGAGATGCTCATGGTAACAAAGGACACTGCAAGCTTTAGTTGCTGGAGCTATGTGCCTGCAGTGTCACTGAAGTGACTTAACATGGTGATTAAGGATGACAAATGCCTGATGTAGAATTTACCTTAGCTGGGGGAAAAGGGGAGGCAAATATAAAATTTTTAAAAATGTTTAGTGTATTATCAGTCCCAAATCCATAAATTTCTGCATTACATTTCACCAGCTGTGAGTACTGATTTACAAGTCTGTAACTGCCATTTTGTAGACAGGCACTCTTAATTTCTTAATGGTGTCCTATTCACAGGTCACATACTGCTCTATAAATGCCAGATATTTGCACACTGAATGCAATGGCCCATGCTTCTAGTTTGAGCTTTCTCTAACTTGACTGACCCTTCCTCCTTTCTGCCCATGTAAATCATGTTGCTTGCAAGGGACCACATTTCATTGTGCACTTCCCCTTCCAGTGGTTTAACAAGTTGAGCAAACTTACTTCTCTCTACCCATAGAAGCTCATCTGAACACACTGAACTTTCCCAGCAGAAACAGGGAAGCCAGTGAAATAGCGAATTTGGATCAGTCGAGTCTCCTCTGTCAATAAACCGTTCTGCTGAGAGCTTTCCAATGCCTGGCTGCATTGATAGTCATTTTCACAGGAGCCATGACATATCCAAATGCTCTGTTAATAAAGAGACATCTTTTCAACCTTGAAGTCATTGCCAGTGGACATGATGCATGCAGGTTAAAAATCCCAAACGCCTCTATTTTTCTATGTTTTCTGAATTTGTGTAACTTTGTTCTACCTGATATGACACAAAATAACATGACATTCAGCTGGAATACAAATGAAATACTGTCACATGCAAGCCAGTCCAAAAGGTCTAAGGGAGAAAAGCTTAATATCAGTTTAAGAGAGAAAAAACAGCAAACGTCATTTCATTTGCTATCTTTATAGGCCTACAAATCATCAGTGGTAGTGATGTAAACCAGAAGCCATTCCCTACCAAAAAAAAAGAAGCATAGGCTGTCAGAAGGCATTTACCTTTTAAAGGATCTTGAGGTGTGAAAACATAAGTCCTTTACATAGGAGAAGAGATGAACAAAACAGAATATTTTTCACAGGTGCCTGGTAAACTCTGATTCTTTGTGGCCTCATCATGTGTTTTCAATGAGGAAAGCAGATCCAGGTTGGTTGTGAATTGAGGCAAAAAAATGTTGTATGCATCTTTCCAATAGAGGGAAGAGGAAAAAAAGATTTACTATAAGCTTTCTGTAAAATCTAAAATCGATGCTTATTCTGTGTTGTTGCTCACAAAACGCTTTCAGAGAAGAACTTGCCTTCCCTGCATTGGGGACTTGGAAATGGAGATGTTGTGTGGCAAAGGTTTCTTAAACTCATTGCCTTGGTTGCTTTCAGAGCTATGAATCTTAATCCTCCTTCCTCCCGAAGTGCTTTCCTGTCTATGAGAAAAAATCTGATCTATTATATACACAACCTGTGTTGGTACTTTCCTCCTTCAGAGTGTTTCATTCATCTTAGCAATGCTTGTCCTCACTTGCCGACTGGAATACCATCCCATCTGCCTTTCAACTCTAAACTCAGTGCATGAGCTGTCTTCATTTGGAGGCCCTTCCACCTGATTATGTTCTGCATCATCTTCGATGTGCATTCTGTCCTTCATGTGTTACTGAAATTTCTTCTCTACTTGGTCTCTTCTGGTGTTCCTTCTCCTCTCCCTCTGTCTTTGGCTTATTTCCTAAAGGATCTGTTACCTTCCCTAGCTGGAATATTAGGGGACTACAGAGGTCTCTTTCATTTTCTTCACTCTGTCTCTTCAGGTAACTTGGTTTGCTTTCTTTATGGGTTCCAACTTCTGCTTGTTTCTAACAGACCTGTTACTTTCTGTCCAAAATAAATTTTAAGTTGTCTATAGTAACTCCATAGGCAGGTGGCTGTCAAACTTCAGGTTGATTAGAAGTAAGTGATGAAGGAGAGAACTGAGGGTTTCATGGGACAGGACTAGTGAATGTGGACAGGATGTGGGCATACTTCAGGAAGGTCTTCAGGGGCACAGGACAGGGATATGGGCTGTTGGCTGGGGATGGAGTAGCGAGAAAAGGAGCTGGGGATGGTGGGTGAGGAGAATCTATAGGGAGGACATTGTGCTGAGTGGATAAAGGATGAATCTGGACAGTTGTAGAAGGCTTGCAAAAAGAATGGTGCTGGGAGGCAGGAGGACTGAAAATGAGGCTTTGTTAGTTGTGCTGCACATGGAGCAACCCATTGCAGCTGTGAGATTAATGAATGAAGAAAGGAGTGCCTGGAGACATGAGATGTAATTTTACAATGGCAGCTCAGGGCCAGTGAGGGAGGAAAGGCAGGTGGATGTGTGGCTATGAATCCTTTGGTTGAGGTCTGTAGACACTGGTGGACAATGATGGAAATTGTGGGTAACGCTGCCCGGTGAAGGGGCAAGGCAAGAAAAGTGTTGCAAGGAAAATGAGTCCAGAAAAGTCCCGAAGGAATGTCAGGAAAACCCACTGAGTATCCCTGTGCAGCAGAGCGAGTATCTGGGCACAGAAGAGCTTTTGCAGGATCAGGAAATTAAATCAGTGCCTCTTCCCTTGTCAACAACACAACTTCTTCTGCAGCTGTGCCAGTGGCAGGAGGGGATGGCTGTCCCCAGGCCAGCCCTCTTGCCCAGCACTGGCACAAACACATTCTTCGTGTATTTTCCAGTGGCTCTTCTCACCTCAAACAGGTTCTGCTGCTTTTTTCAAGAGGGTGTTAATGCATGCTACTCACTGAGCTGGAAGAACAGAGACATTTTTTCTCAGTACTGATGCCTTAGGAGGAGAGAGTCTAATTCTTAAAATGTTTGTAAGGCTGTAAATTGAATAGCCTGACTGCTACTTCGTTTGCAGTAGGTTAAAAAAACCAGAAAGAAATAAAAAAAAGATAAAGAAGTTCAAGCAGGGTCCTGCTAATTTATTTTTAATTATTATAATACAGTTTTAAGGCTGGAAAGAATAATTGTCTTCCTCATAACCTTGCCCCCCGATTTCCCCAGCCTGCCTACTGCTCTGTTTGAGCTACAGCATCTCTTTTTGGATGCAGCCCTCTCACTCCTACCTGTCCGGACTAGGGGATCTCAGCCTGACCTACAGATGCTGCTGTTTTCTGCTTCTTATGTTCTTGTGCTTTGCTGTACATTGCAAGTAGTGGGTATGTGGGTGCTACATGAGCAACACTGCGTTTAGAAAACTAGACACTTAAACCTCATGTTGGCTTAAGCCTGGAGTGGATAGGTGATCATACATTACTTTTCGACCCTACCTGAAACACTAAATTAAAGCAAATCTCTGGAGTTTTTTTTGTTTGTTTGTTTTGTTTGTTGGTTTTTTTTTTTTAATAGTAGTACTAGTTTTATTATTAGAAATTAAAGCACTACCCCTACATTTAAATATTTTTTTTTCCCTAACAAGCATCCACCCTGCACAAAGCTTTCTGCTATTAAGTTGTAAGATTAATAAAATCCCCTGGAACCTTCCATTACCACAATTTGTTGAGATTTCAGTTTTTCTGCAGGTCTGGAATCACAAGAGACAGACATTTCTGCCTTTGTATGTCCAAGAGCGTATGACTGGAGCCAGAAGCTGATCAGTCTAATCACCCTGACAATGGGCGCGAGGGATTGTCCACCACAGAAATCACTGAACTAGTCAAAGTTGCTGCACCAGCCTCTGTGGTTCTTTCTCAAATTAGAGCTTAAAAATTTCAAAAGATACTGGTGGAAGTTGGGAAATGCCTCCCTGAGAGGCCAGGTGATGCCCAGCTTTGCCTCTCTCTAGGTTGGCAGCTCTCGGCTTTGCCCGGCTCCGGAGCCAGGGAGGGAGCAGAGGAGGGATGGGGCTGCAGCTTTTGCTGCGCTGTGGCTCCCAGCTTTGCCATGCTGCTGGTTGGGTCTCTCAGGGTATTGGTTTTTGTACCTGTGCTGCAGGTTATTGCAGATTTGCCCAGCATGGGGCCAAGGGGCTCCCATGTTATCGGCTGTGGGACTGGAGGTGATGCTATTATTGACGCTGCGCTGGCTCTCGTGTCGTTTTCCCCAGGTTAGAGGTGATACACTACTTCTGTCTTGCACAGTACTGTGGGAATGGCTGTCTCCTTGCATACTGCTTGGAAGTTATTTCTCATATAACCAGAGTTTTTTTAATATGCCTGTATCTCAGCACTGTCCCATCAGATAAGGCCTTTTAAATTCTGTAATAACTCAGATGGGGGTCCACGTGACAAATACTCGGTGGATGGAGGGACTGTGGCTACAGTGGGTTTGCCCAAAGTATAAGCAGCATGCAGGGAAAAACTTTTTTGCCTTTCATTCTCTGTGTAGCTTTTTGATATTAGTAGCTGACAGATTTCCACTTCTTAGCATTTGTTATCTGCTTTGTATATGCCATTTGTTATCTCCTTTGTATATGACAACAGCGTAAGGCTTTTGTTGTACCCATTTTTAATAAAAAAGCCAAAATGTTTGAAAGCTAAAATGGATATTACTTTTCTCGTGGAGCACGCAGCCTTCTTTTGATAGCCTGAAGCTTTGATAAAGTGTGTTGTAAGCTAGGCACTGTGTTTAGAAAGCATTTAAATGTTTGGGGGTGGGCCTGTTTTCTTTACAACAGACTAGCATCTTGCTGTCAGAGATGTAGCAACAAACGGTTATAATTATAGATAGTGCTGAGATGTGACATCGATTCTGAGCTGACCTCTTTCCAAATCACATTGCTTGGATTTGATGTCTGGTTTCATTCTGCTGGAGGGATTGGGGGCCAAATCAGCAATGGGAGCTGTGAACGCCGGGCTGTGCACTGGGTAGCTGGCCAAATCAGCAATGGGAGCTGTGAACGCTGGGCTGTGCCGTGGGTAACAGCGATAGCTCCTCATCCAGCGCAGCTCCAGACAGGAGCGAGCCCTGTCCTTTATCCAGGATCCCGGTGTGCTACGTGCTGAGAAAATACCTAACGAAAGAGCTGCTCTTGCTGCAAAGGTTTTGCAATGTGAGTGTGCGGTATGGCACAACAGGCAGGAGAAGGAAGCTCCTCCACCAGGAAGCCACAAGCCGGGGTTGTCTTGTGATCAAAGCGGGTTCAGCGCTCCGTCAGCCAAACCGCTGGCAATGTTTCTGGAGGTCTCCTGAGGGTTTCAGAAGGCTTTGAAAGTGAAGGCATGACCCCGACATTTGATGCTGTAGGGAAGGGCAAACCAAACCGGCATACTATTGTAGGCTGAATTCTTGTGAACTCTTCTTTCTCACTCTGATCTGTCTTGGAAGCCCTGGGCTAGAATATCACTGTGGCATTTCACCTCCTGGCCCGGAGCCCATCGTGGTGCCAGCAGGGCAGTGTGTAACCTTGCGTCACCGTGCCTTCTTACGAGTGACTGGAGAAGTTGCCTTTACGTATCTGCTTCTGCCAGGGAGCACTCCCCAAAAAAGCCCACAACAACACCCTATATCTAAACAAACCAGGCACTGCATGAACTCTCAGAGCCTTCAGTGTGCTGATGTTACACAGTATCCAGTGCTGCACGCGAGCCTCTTACAGCCTGAAAATACTTTTTGTTTGGCTTTTTTTTTATGCAGAAGTCTGCACTTTCCCCTGTGTTGTCTATTTTTGAAGTCCATGGTCATTTAAAAAAGACCAAAAGAAGACTTCCCTATAGCTGTGGCATGTCCTCCCATATATTACATTACAATTTTCACATTGGCTGGTTCTTGCATTTCTTTGTTACCTTGCCTTTCTGTGGGATATTCCTGTTCTCACACTCCCTGTCCTTAGCAGTCAAGGTGAATCTAATGTGCACCCATCTTAGCTTACCCCCCCTCTCTCTTTTTTATTGCTGATGATCTGTGGATGATGCATGAAAGTGCCTTTATACTACAGAAAGAATATAATGAACAGGAAGGAAATAATGAACTTAAAAGGAGAAGTGCTGAAGCTGCTTGGAGTGAGTTTCTCCAGCAGCGTAGCGTAGATTGAACCGCGGCGACAGGAACAAACTGTCAGTAGGAGAGCTGGAAAGTGTTCTTCCTTTGTAAATAAACTGCAGAAGCTCCTCTCTGCAATGTGTTTATGCCCTCTGTGAGAGATAGGCATCTGCTCACGTAACCCTTGGCACTAATCGGAAAATCTGAATCTGCTTATCAGCTCTGCTCGCGCCGTGCCCACCCGCTGCTCGCGTTCGGCTCCTCTTTGCACCTCTGCTGCTGGGTTTGGGATGGTTTGGGGGGAGAAGGGGGGTGAACTTTGGTGCAGTGTGAGACACTGGTTGAGAAGATGAAGCGTTTCTTCTGGGTTGGCTGCTGGAGCCCTATTTTCAGGGCAATGTGGGATCCCCTTGCTGGACCTCATCCCCACGAGAACCTGACCCCCCTGTGCGGCCGTGGGAGGCCTGCCTGTGGCTCGGAGGGCTCGAGTTGAGCTGATGGCAGACCAGCCCATGCAGATTTAGTGTCATAGCTACGGACAGCTTCCACTTTATGAAAGTTTCTGTACCTCCCAGCATTGCTGCAGAACTGATTTAGCATCCAAGCCCTCTTGCAGCGTAAGGCAGATGTGCTGCTGAAACACCCCCCTCCCGTGCACTTTTTTTCTACAAGATGGTAATTTTTTGCATCTTTTAAACTTCAAGTGGTGTGGCATTATCAAGATTTAGCACACACATCACAGACACTGAATGACTTAGAGCACAGGATGTAATCTAAGTGCTGCACTGCAAGTCATGAATTTGCTAATTAGCACCTATCCTTGGCGTTGATTTCTGGTTAGCGAGGAAATCCCGTAACCTTTCTGCCTGGAATTGCTCTTTAAAACAGGGATACTAATCTTTATGGACCTGATGGGAAAGCTGTGCCGATTCACTAGTTAATATTTTCAAAGCACTTTGAAGATGAAAAATGCTGAGTATTATTGGCCTTTTATCTAAAAAGACATTTTAAAACATGAAGCTTTTTTAGGGAAAGATCTACATAAATTAATGCATGTGTTGATTACGCTCTATCTTTCCTTTTCATCTGAATGTATTAAGTAGCAAGAGAACTGTGAGAATTTGTATCTTTCCTTTTCATCTGAATTTATTAAACAGTAAAAGGACTCTGAATTAGTAATCTAATTTGAACATCAAACCAAAGGCAAAATTCTTCCTAATCCATCTTGCAGATCTCTCATCAGCAGTAGAGATTTCTTCCTTGTCTCAGGTCGAAGTATGATGTTTCAGACTCAGGTTTTCATACTTTCTGGATTGACAGGACTTCAATAAAGAACTATTTTTTCAGATCAACCTGGAAGGTCGGGAACAACTCTCTCCTTTGTAGTCAAAAAAATAAGGAGCATGAGTCAAAACTAAGTTGCTAACACAAGTCAGTAATGTTGAACCAGGTGGTTTTCACTGATTTCAGGAGGGAGATCTGCTTTATAAACTCCTGTGATATTCTCATCATTTAAAAGAGTAACATTAGTTCAGTCATTTGAACTTTTTTCTTCAGTAAATGTGCATGATAATGACAAACTTTTGCACTTTGTGAGATTTAATTCACACTTACAATATCTTTTCAATTCTGAAGTGCAAGATAATATCACAGTGTTTTTTTGTTAATTTTTTCCTCCTCGAATGTGAATTTCTGGAGAAACAGGTATCACTAATTTTGGTAGATGGGATGTAACACAAAAACTAGTGAAGGATTCTGTCTTGGCTTCATGACTTGAGACATGTTGCAGCTGGAAAACTCTCTTTTTTCACCCTCCAGCTTCAAATCTCAAAGCTGGGGGGGAGTTACAGGTGCTCAGTGAAAATCTTTGAGGAATTTCAAAACTTCTCAGTCAGTGACTATACCAAGATGTGGTGAATGGAGACAGTCTTTTGATGGGTTGGCAGAGGAAAGGTGAGTTTGGGAGAAGTCCTGGGAGTTAGCATCTCTCCAGCTTGATGCTGAATTCAGCAGCAGATATATATTTGATTTTATGTAGCTATGAGAAAAGAAATTTTAAAAAATTGAAGTGTTGTAGTTATTTGGTTTGCTGCTTTTGTTTTGCAGTGTTGCAGATTTCATTACAATTTGAAACAAACTCTAATATTTGAAATGGTAAAACGCTCATTTACCAATAACCTTTTATCCAAACGTCCTTGCCACTGGTTTCCCTCGTGCCAGGAGGAGTGGCTACAGAAATGGTCTCCATCATATCACTTAAGTTAAAGGTCTGCAACAAGCCCCCTAAACATCGTTTCAGACTCCTCATCCTCAGTTTCCCGCATCTGAGACCTTGAGGGGAAAATACAGCCCATAATATCTTGTTAGCAATATGATATTCTCTGACGGGGAGACTTGGAAGAGGTATTTGTGTACATTTGCTGCACTGCCAAGTTCTTCATTCTGTTTTAAACTAATTTCCTCTTTGCACTATGGTGAAATGTACTGGATGAATGTGCCTCCATACTGCAGAATAAAACTTAAACTGCATCTTTTTCAGAAAAATTAAAGTCCTTGGTAGCCACTAGAGTAGCTCTAAAGCTCATCTACCAGTCAGTTTGGTGTTCAAGTAATTAAAGACGTCAGGCACAAAAATATCGTGTACCTGGAGCTTTGCCAGCTTCTTTTTCCCATCTCTTATCATGCTTGTCCATTTGGGATTCTTCCACAAGCTTTGTTATATTCATCATGTAGATTAACGGTCTGCAACTATTAACAACAAACTTTGATGCTACAGAGTGGGAATTGCCTGAATAAACAATTTCACAAGTAAATGGAGTCACAGCTCTGAACCAAGAGAGCTCCAAACTTGTTTTAATTTACAGAGGTCAAAAAGTAAATGGGATTGTTGCTTAGGGAGGTAACTTGAGGAGAACATGCAGCTTTCACTCACAACAAAAGGATGGAGGGTGAAAAATTTGATTGACTTCTGGAGTCTGATTTTAATTGCCTTTATTCCTACCATTACCAGCACAGCGGAGAACCCTCGCAAGCAGAGGAGAGATGCTGGTAGATACATTTTTTTTTGCCTTTTGTAGCAGTTCAGTATAAATCCTCCACGAGGGACGTGAGCAGGTGAGAGTTTGCTCTGGAAAACAGGGGACAAGGAGCGGGGTAGGAAACGCTGAGAGGAGCGTGTCTGGGGCACACATTTCTGCTTGGGTTTCCGGAGCATCCTTGTTCCAGATGTCCTACAGCTGCTTCCGAGGAAGCAGGTTTTTTTGTTGTTTTCTTGTAGTCTGGATTACTTGAGCAGAGGAATGGAGTGCCATTTCCAGACATTTTTAATTGCAAAAGACTGTCACTTCCCGGGCACAGGCAGTAGGTTTTACTGAGTATTTCCTGAGAGATTTAACAGGATATTAGGAGATCAGATAAGTATCTGTAAAATATCCGATCCGGCACTGTTAACTCTGGATTTATCCACAGTTTTCCTCAGTTGCCTGTGGTAACGGAGCTATTTCTGCCTGTGTGTCAACCCTTTCCATCCTGCCCAGCTGCCCATCGGTTGTGGGACAGGGTCGGCAGCCAGCCAAGCTTCATTCAAGCTCAGCTGCTGGTGAAATCATTTACTCCCAGCCCGATTTTCTGCTCAGAGCTGTTAGGAACAATGGGAAAGGCTATCATGGACTTTCCTTCCAACCCGGCAAGCTTTCTACCATTTTGTTTGACCCAACTTTAACACGAGTCAGCGGTGAGCAACTTTACTTCAGTACAGCTCCTGACAGTGTTGCATAAATCTCCTCTTCTTCCATACTTTGTGTCCGCTGATAAAGAGACTTTGGCTCTGCATCCCAAAATGCACCCTCCCCTTTTTATCCTTACTAAGAGCACAGTGCTAGCTCTGCTTTCTACAGCTGAGAATAAGCCAACACCTAATCTAGGGTGTTAATATCCATCACCCTCACCAGGCAGCGGATCCCAGGGGCAGGTGTAGATTGGTAGCGTGAAGCCTCTGCTTTTCGCTGTCAAATGAGAGGCTGTGCCTGTCCCTGTCACCTACCACCGTGCTGTGTGGTGACCACACGTGGCCCTTCCCCACCGTCCGAGAAGAGCTCCTCAGACTCATGCACTGCCCTGGTTGCAGCTTTCTGTGTTCTGAATGAGTTGTGAAATATCATGCATGTGCTTCCTATTGATAATTAAAAGTGACACAGATGGCGATGCCTGCAATGTTTTCCTTAAGTCACAGCACGTAACAGAAAATGAAGTGATAGTTTTAGGTGGTGGCACATGTAGCTTCAGGTGTTTGGTTAATATTCAGCGTTCATGCTCGGTGAGAGTTGGGATGTGCTTTCAAATGTTACCCCATGGCTGTGCATCACTGCACATTTTTTCTTGTTTTTCCTTTTCAGGGCCTGACAGATGGTGATGTTTAAATTAAAAGTAATTTCTTTATTAAGCCAACGTCCATGTTGTCAGTGATTTTTAACAGGGCTTCATTTGTTGAAACAAGACGGTTGTGTAGTTGAAGTGTCTGAAATGGATGGAGGGCTTCAGAAAGACACCTAAGAGAAATTCAGTGTACTGAGGAGGAGGTAGGGATAGTCCCATGCTGGGCACTGGGAGATCCAGCTCCCATGTCTTCAGCGTTGTGAGGGACACCTCAGGGACATAAGGAAGCTTCCCTTTCCAAAGGACTCTGATTTTTACATTCCAAAACAGGGACAGGGATCCAACAATTCCCAATGAGGATTCTGGACAGACTAAAAATAGAAGATTTTTCTCTACTGTTTTTCACTCCGCTGTTTCACTGTGCAGACAATGGATGCATCATGTGAACAAGTTCTATAGGCAGCTCATTGCACTGAGTCAAAGCCAGACCACTGAAATATCTAATTGCAGTCTAAGATTTGGACCAGCTTCTGATTTGTGTGCTTCCTGTGGAAGGACTGTGACCAAATCTTGGGAGTTTTGGCAAACAGGGATACCTGGTAGGGGAGTGATGGGCAAGAGGTAGGGAATCAGAAATGGCAAGAGAGGATTGTCATGCATTGCAGCACAACCCACACAATCCAATGCCTGTGGAGTAAATGACAGACTGTAATGAGCTGTGGATGCAGTCTCAGAGTCACTTCTGCTGCTCCTCTGTTCCTTTCATTCCTCTCTTCACATCTGATAGTTGTTCAACTAGTTCCCAGAGGAAATCAAAATACCGTGCAGGTCCTGTCCCCAGTGTGTGCCACCAGTGTGCCTCCCTGTCGAAGAAGGTCTTCTGCAATAGCCTGGTCTAACGTTGTAAACTGCTGCTCGAGGTTGGCTCTGGGTTTCTGTACAAGGGAGATGGGTATCAGGAGGCTCTGCAGCCTGCTTGTACCATCAAACCCATTTCATAGACTGAAAACACAATATCTAGTTAGTTAGCTTTAAGTTTTCCACACAGCACTGTGTTGTAACATGTTCTTTTTGGGAATAAAAATGTCAGTCAAAGGAAAACAAATTTTAATTCTGCCACTGAAAGCCACACATTTTTTTTTTCTTTTAACTTCCTATGGGAAGGCAGATAAACCTTCAAAAAATGAAAATACACTCTCACTTAAATTATTCTGCTTTTGGGGTCACATTTTAATCAAAACCATACCTGCCTTCAGGAAAAAAAACTGAAGTAAAACTGGTTGAATTTAATAACTAAAAGAACATAAACTCTCTGCTTTGAAATGTATAATCTCACATGACATTTATTTCATAATGTGATCCAATCATATATGTTGTTATGGGGACAGTCTTTATTAAAAACGCCATTTATTTTAACAAGCGCAATAAAAAGAAACCCATACTTTTTTATTGTAGCAGAGAAAAAAACTGCTATTAAGCTGCTTTCAGCTAAATGGAAACATCTTTCAAGATTTGTTCTAAAATATTTAAATAAAGTGCCATGGAATTTATTCATTTGCTGCCTTCCAGCATGAATAGAAACCCATTAAATTATCTTAAATACAATAAATGATATAGAAGAATTTGTTTTGGTTAGGAATATCCTTTGCTGATGAAGAATAAGATCATTTAAATATAACATTTTAATATAGGCCTGTAATTATGTCATTGAAAGCCCAGCTTCCAGCACAGCAAAGAACAGAGTGGGCTCTCCAGCTGCAGCCAGAGCTTTCAAAAGCCACCTAAGGGGAACTGCCAGTCTGTGTCCCCATCAAAAAGGGAATGATTGGGAGACCACACAGCACATATGGTTTCAGTGAGGCGAAAGGCATGGCCTGTCACTGTGCAGCGGGGCTGGGGAAGGGGAGGGTTGGCTTCCTTCCCGTGTGGGACTGCGGTGGGGAGGAGGATGAATGCGGTTCCTCATTCTTCCACTGGAGTTCCCAGAGCAGACGCCTTATTGACAGGCTCATGTTGGACCCTGAGAGCCAAGTGTGTCCGAAGGCTGGTGATGTTGCTTTTCTTGCTGTCCCCTCCACGCTTCCCTGGAGCAGAGCATTTTCACAAGGGCTCCAACGAGGTGTCCCTGTGCCATGGTTTGCCCTGCAGGGCTTGAATCACACGATTTCCCACTCCCGGGGGATCAGGACTAGTAAGGAGAGGTACCGAACGAGCGCTTGTCAGCCAAACTAGACATGGACCAAAACCCACATCTCTGTGTCTGGAACATGTCTGATCTGGAACACTGAGCAGGATGGGATCTGGTTAGCGCTCGGCTGAGTGAGCTCCTGGGAGAACCAGGGCTGCAGTGCCTCCCCATCGTCATCTCCAGCTGGCAGCCCTTCACCTCTGCCCTGCAGACCTGCTCTTCTCTCCTCTTACCCAGCCTGGACGATGCCATGGCAAACCGTGCCGTATTGCTTTATTGCAGCTGCCAAATTTGCAGATACAATTTAGGTAAGGTTGTCCTTCCATTATTTCACAGAATCATGGAATCATTTAGGTTGGAAAAGAACTTTAAGATCATTGGGTCCAACCGTGGAATTCAAATGCCAGAAGCCAGACTGAAAGGGAACAAATCTAACTTAGTTCATTTTGGAAACAATTCTCACATGAAAACTTCTAAGATACTCCCCTTCCCTACCTTGCTGGACTTTGTAAGGAAGTGTGGCTGCACCGTAATGGAGTTAGAATTTATTCTCCACCTAACAAGTAAGACTTAGGGGCGTAACATATCGATAATTAGCCTAATACTATGAGAAGCATTTTGAAGCTAGGATGTGCACAGCAGCTTAATGGGATGAAGGGCCTTTGTTACAAGCTGGACAAGGCAGTCTAATGGTTCCTTCTGGTTTTAAATTCAGTGGAAAAAACCCCCTCACCTCTATTAGTCATTATTTCTGAAGCTTCCTGGCACTTTTTCTTTAAGAAGCAGGGACAGACACCTGGAAAAAAGGCAGTTTGTCAGTTTAGTTTCAAAGAAAAGTCACTTTATGGTGTATGGAAAGTGGAGGATAGTCTGTGAATGTGATTTATCTGTGATGTTTTCTAGAAGTGTTTGAAGTCTCTAGCCATGTAACTCATAGCTATATAGCTCGTATCTATAGCTGCTAAAGAAAGGAACAGTTGTGCAATTGGGTCAAAGCCTGTTTAGGTTTTGTATGGAAAGCCACAAACTTCTTTGCTGTGCAGGAGGTCATGATGCTGCAGTAAATAAAATGTAGCTGTACTGCTGGGCATAAAAAGAAAAGGTGGGATATGTACCTCGTTTCCTTAAGTCTGATACTCCCTGTTACTGATTCTCAGGGTGTAGGGGAGGGCTGAGTAAGGCTGAACCCAATTTTTGCCTGGTCCTTAGGATGTCCTGGCGCTGGATGGGAGCAGTGTGCAGGTCTCTGCGCAGGAGCTGTGGTGGGGCAGGGAGCTGCGGGCTGTGCAGTGCTTCTCCCTGAGCTGCTGTGTGCAGTGAGACCGACGGCAGCAGGGGCTCCAGCTCCACATCTTCTGTGCAGGTATATCATGCACTCAGCTTATACAGAGATGCTTTTCGGGCTTGTGGGCACTGGCCTGTGGGATGCTCGCAAAACCCTCTGCCCCCTCCTCTCAATCTCTTCCAAGCCACGTTATTTGACCACTCCTATAACCTAAAGCACCCACAGACAGCAGGCTTTTTTCCTTCCCTGATACTTCCCTAGAAGCATGCACTCATGGCTTTGTGCTTGTTTCCTTGTGTGGGTTTTTTTTTTGAGTTTGGGGTTGGGGTTTTTTTGTTCTTTTTTGGTGGGAGCTGCTTCATCCACTGTAGAGTTTTTGCCACCCCAAAAGTAATAGAGCTCAGCTTGGCTTTCCACTGACTTCCCTGGGATGTCTCTGGCAATGTCCCATGAGGTTTGCTCTGACAGTCACTGCAGTCTCCTGGAGCACAGAGGGGCACGGGCTGCATTGATTCATAGCAAGGAAATTATCTGTAAAAGGCATTAGGGACTTCAGGATGAAATGCCACAACCAAGCTTCTTTCTGGAGTACCTAAGAAAATGCTGAACTGTAGTTTGGGCTGAAAGTCAATGAATAGTTAATGTACAGATTTTAAGGTCAGCAGTGTTCAACCAGACAAAACTGGGACTCTCTCGTATGAAAATCCAGAGGCTTAAGGATCAGTCTTAGCTAAGCATTGTTCCCAATGATGTTTACTCTATACCTAGCTAGCACAGATCGCAACCTTGCAGATATGTTATAGGTGGAGAACTAGGTCTAGGTTTGATAACCAAATTTGTTTTTACATCCACACCCAGAGCTCTTCCTGTTTCTCAAGAGGAAACAGAGATTCTTGGTCACCCAAGGGGAAGTATTTGCCATATTTTATCTATGCAAGTCTGTTTAAAGAAATCAAAAGCATAGTAGAAATAATCTTTGAAAGTATAAAGGTGCCAGTGAGGCAGAGCAATGCTCTTGAGTGGAAGTGTTTTAGAGTGAATCATGGCTGTGCAACTAGTTTACCTAAACTCATTTTAAATCAGAAGAGTGACAGGCCCAGAACACTAAGTGATGGAGGATTGCTCCGTGATGCTGTTCGAGGCATTGGGTTGGACTGTGCGCAATCATTTCCTTCTAAATTGGTTGTAGTCCCCTTTCAAATTGTCAGAGTAGTTTTCTTCTGCTTCGTTGCACTTGAGAAGCAGGTGGATGGCAAGCTGCTCAGCCTCGTTTGATCCACAGGCTGTTGTTCAATGGATAGAGCAAATCAAACTCAAAGGCCTCCTGGTACAGCTGGAGCTGTTCAGAGGCTACGTTAACAACAGGAAGCAGCCTGCAATTCAGAAAAGAGGAGATATCTAATTTTGTCTTTCTTGGGGCATATTAAAGGAGACAATGATAAATTTAGCTCCTCGATGCCAAGAATGGCAAGCGTCAGTGTGACACTTGAACGCAAAATGTATAAACTCAGACCATCACTGCGTGAAGCATCGATTTACTGGTTTTGGACCACAGAGTGGTCTGGTTCCTGAAGTACATGAGATTTTGTTTGAGCTCCCAGATCACCTTGGGAGTTTTCACAGGCCTCCTATCCCATCTCTCTGTGAGGTTCCTCCATCTGAAAAAGGGGCAAAAAGAATAACTCAGCAGGGTTGTGGGGCACAGTGCATGGAAGTCTGCAAAATCTTTTTAAGTTCTTGCATGCAGTGTGAAGGAAGCGCACACCTTTTGTCTATGTGTTCCTATGCTTTCTGGCTGCACTATGCAATAGCACGTAAGATGCCAGTGTGCGCTTCACTTTTGTTTCCTATGGAGATTCCTTTGCAACTACGAGAGCTGGCTTATTTAAAAATTCACCCGAGGTTTAGTCCATAGGTTGTGAAACAAAATGAGAATGGAAAGAGAACGTTTCTTGTCAAATGGATCTGTGTTGTCTCATAATGAGAAATCAGCATCCTGCAAAACGAATTTGCAGAGAAATTCCTTGGAGGAGTTTCCCTACCTCGATGCTAGCAATAGCTTAGCCTGATTCAAGAAAAAGGCACCCGGGCAGTTAATTTGAAGAGCATCTCTGCAAGTCTGCTTTCATGGCTGAGTCTTACAGGGTGCCTCGAAGTAATGACATGAGCTGCACAAAGCATCCAGGCACACCAAGTGTGGGCATGCAGACTGGGTGTGACTTCTCTGAGGCTTCTTGGATGAGCTTGTCCCAGTGGACAGTAGACCTGCCTGTGAAGGAACCATGTCTCCCGAAGCATTCAGATGCTAGGAAAGATGTGCACATCAGTGATGATCTTGTTTATCCCTTCTTTCTCTGCACCAAATTGGCACAAAATGTTTCTTAAGCATCTCTGTGCTTCATGAAATGAGCAGCCTGGGTTTATTTGTGTGCTTATACATAATATTTGACTTTTTTTTTCTTTACATACTCTGGTATTTCTCATGTGAATGTCTGCCTGATACGGATTTTTCCCACACATGGTTTGCCTGAACAAGGCACATTCAGTTAAAAAAGGCACAGGCAGTGCAAGTAGCCTACTGGGTTTATATGCTCCCCAGCTCCAGTACACACTGTGTAATCATCTTCTAATTTTGAATGTAGTTTCCGTAACAGCGCGGTGTGCTTGGAGATGGATGTGTGTGCTGGAGGGCTCGGATGCACGTCTGGAGGAGCAGGGAGGTCAGCTCCATCAGCAGGAGCTGACACAATGATAGAGGAGGAAGAAATGACATAGCAGTGAGGTGAGAGAGAAAGCGGAGGCCAGAGGACTTTCACAGCACCTGCTCGCTGTGTGATGATGCTGAAAAAGATCAGGGGAAAAGAGGAGAGGAGAGGAGAGGAGAGGAGAGGAGAGGAGAGGAGAGGAGAGGAGAGGATTTGTGTACATGTCAGGGGGAGATCTTGTGCTTTCAGAGATGTCTGCAAATCGCTCCTTGCTGTCTGTTCAGCTCACAGCCCAGCACTGGAGGCCCAGAAGCTGACCTGAGACTGGAGGATGGAAAGAGCGGTAAAGGGAAAGTGGGCAGGACACAGCCTGAGCACTCCCTGGCAAGGCAGGGGGTCTCCAGACTTTTCTCCCAGGACACACAGCAGGGAAGCAGCTCTCCAGGGTACAGCAGCAGATCCATCCCTGGCTGAGGAGGTGACTGCTGGGAGCACGAGGCAAGGGAAAAGAGTGTGGTAAAAGGGAGGAGGAGGAGTGTCGCCACAGGCAGGGCTTGTTGTCTTATTGAGATGATTTTTGAGCATGTACTGGGTAGATGTGGAAGCAGAGCCCTGCTGTGCTGCTGCTCCTTGACTCTGGTCTCTCTGTTAATCCTGCCTCTAGCTACCCAACATAGATGTCCAGCTACTGATGCTGTGACTGAAAGGGAGTGTGGAGAGACCCATAAACCCTGTGCCAGAGAGAGACAGAGCTGGGCTGAGCCACAGCCTCCGGGCACGTACTTTGTCCCTGTGTCCACAGCCCCAGGTACTACTGTGTGCAAACACACATGTGCCAAGCGTCTGGGAGACCGTCATCGCTTCCCAGTCACAGCAGGGTGGACAGCCCCAGCCTGGAAATGGGAACAGAAACTTGCTGGCTTGAAAAAGGAAATCTAGTTAATTTGGGTCATGGTGGTGCCAGGGTTATAAAGCCTTCCACTGCTCTGCGGCACCGGGATGTTCTCATGCTGTTTCCTGGTGGTGGCCTTCCCCAGTGAGGCTTTATTTCTCTAACACTTTATACAAATATAAAATGCGGGGAAGAAACAAAATGACATATAATTCTTGACACAGAATAGAATAAGGCTGGATTTTCATTTAAAATCCCTTTACCGACAGATACTGTGAATTGCAATGGCACAAAATTGTTAAATTGCTTTACATTTGGGAAACCTCAGTTCATAAAAAATTGCTAACAATTTATTTTTGTACTACATGGTTGACATCACTCTCTCTCTCTCTCCTCTCACTCTCTCTTCTGGTTATATACTGTTTTTTTCACTGCCTGTCTGCTGAGATTCCAAGAAAAACCCAAGTGTGTCATACAACATTGCTTTCTGATTTGCAAGTTAAATAGTTTACATAGGCAAAAATGTGGAGCAATTGGAATATTCCCTACCCAAACACTTAGGGACTCAGACTGCACATTTTAGCCTGGCAGGCCTCCACTGATATTTTTAGCTAGGAAAAAAAAAAAAAAAAAAACACATTTTGAACTAACAAGGAAAGACAGATCAGATTTAGAAGACAAGGCAGCTAAACCACTATTGGGCATTTTTTGTGAATGTTGTAGTTTTGGTGCTAGGATACATCTTACTCTGAGTGCACAGGAGTGCAGCACACATAGACTTTGAAAGTTTAGGCCCTTCTGAAATGAATGTTCCCGAGATGGGGTTAGCCTTCTTGCTGATTGATTTAGTCTTTCGGAAACAGGCAAACCATCAGGAGCTTTCTGCTCAGAAAGATTAGCATTCACAGCCTGCTGTTTTTTAATTAAAAAAGCCATTTAAATACAAGGGTTGGGGTTTGTGCCAGCAACCATTAAAAATACCTGTTTTGTAATTATCCCCCCAACCCCTTTTTCTGTTTGATTCTTTTTTTTTGTTTGTTTGTTTTTCTTTTTGTTTCTCTTAAATTCTTGACAGATTCTCCCTGTTTCATCTACCTGCTCTCGTGGCATTGTACCTCCCGCTAAGGTTAGCAGCTGGCTGTAAATCTCATGCCAACCCTGCTGCAAGCAGCTGGCAGGAGGTGTGGGAAGGATGTGTTCAGCATCCGTTTTCCAGTGACTGAGTTTATTCTCTGCCTCCCATTTAGAGGATTAGGGCACAAGCCAAGCTTTGCTGTGACTGCAGAGCAGTGTCAGGGATGCAGGACCCCAGGGGCATCGTCTCACCAGGAGTTCCCTCAATGTAAATGTGTCACTATTTCCACCCATGCAGGAAGGGTACATGCTGTGGGTAGGATGTACCCTTGGTGGAAACTGAAATAGGTATTAGCTAATTAGCGTGCCAGGTAGTCGATATGTATTATCTGTGCTGTGTGGATCTCTGCTGGTCTCTCGTATGGTGATTGGCTTGTAGACAGTTGTACAGACAACATTATTGGGGCAGAGCCTCCGTTCATGTAGGGCTTGGTTGAATTTTTCTGTTTCACCCAATTCTAAAATCACCATGGGTGCCTCCATGCATTGTGCCTGCAGTATATGTGCAGCTGTATATATACTGATAGACAAGAGCTTGGGCATATGTATGCTCATTAAAAAAGAGGTGACCAAAGTCATTAACCTGAGTGGTGGCTGCTTTCTGACTTCCTTCTGAGGAATTTAGACCTAATGATTTTTGTGTTTTCAATTCTGCTTGGACTTTGGCCTTGGACTAATGTGGAAACTCTGACCTGCAAAATGAGAGTCTTCGTCGAGCAGCCTCGTTTGCACAGAGCTGCTAAGATTTGTACTGCTCTGCAGCAGTGTGTGGGGTCATGCAAGTCAAAAGGTGAAGAGACAATTCCTCTTTTGGTATCTGACAGGTGACTGGCAAGATCTCGGTTCATTTTCATTCACAGTAAGAGTCTCACTTGCAAAGTTTCAGCCTGTCCTGATCCTGTTTTACCTCTTCTACTTCCTCAGCCCATTGCTGTCTCCAGCTCTGTTGCCTCCCACGTATTTGCAGTTCTCTCAATTAATCTTTGTTTTCTTCCTCTTTTTCTCGATAAAGAATCCCATGGCTGAAATCTCAGCTTGACAATGATCTTTCCCTCTCTTCGCACGTTTCCAAATGCAGCCTCTGAATTAAAATGGGGAACATGAACCTAGTGTTCAAAAACTGAGCAGAGACGGCGGGTCTTCTCTGCAGAACGAAGGTGAATTACAGAGGCAGTGGGTGGAAGCTGGTGTGTGGGGCTCTGTGGCTCTTTCTATCTGTATAGCGGGTAATTTGAATCAATGTGTTACAGAAGCCCTGGGCAACTGGTGCGAGAGCTCATCCCTGGACCCAGCCCAGCCTCCTGTTCACCTTGGAGCTGGTGCTTGAGTTAGAGGTGCCGAATGTCCCTGGCATCACTCGTCTCTTCTCTGAAAATATCCTACTGTTGCTGAAGCATCAGCATGCCTCCTTAGAGGGTGTTTTATTACTGATAACTCTGTGCAGCATGCTACGTGCCTGTCAAATCGTGAAAGCAAGATTATTAGTGATTGGCTTGTACTGTTGCTGCAAAAGGGGTGGAGAAAGGTCAGGTTTGGCCACCACCAATATACACAAAAGGTCCCCCTCTTTGCTGCTGCCTCGCTCTGCCCTGCTCCTGCAAGCTCCCTGCGCTGCCTTCTCCTTCTCCACTTCTGCAGTCCTTCGGTTCAGTGTTACTGATTTGAAAAGTCCATGTGATGATAGTGCTTTTGACAAAATACTCTGTACCAGTTAGGAGCTATTCCTTGGGGCAGACTGTTGGTATTAGGTTGAAGACCTGACCTCCTCCAGCAAATATTTAAGACAGGAATGATCTCAATTTCATCTGCCTGAAAACATCCCACTGTAGTCCTCAAATTGCATGAAACTTTTCACCCAATAAATTCAGAAAGCTGTATTCTACATAAATCGATACTTGAATAAAGGACTACAAGCCAGCTCCTCATCTGCTTTTAAATGCATACATCTTCTAGATTTCCCTGTAATTTTCTGATGCTAGTTTTCGGCTCTATTCTTCAAACAAAAATGATCCACATGTTATTTTACAAATATGCAAATACACCTAACTTACTGACTGCACAAAAGTTTAATAAAAACTGTCGGAGAAATATTAAGGTTTGTAAATGTCCCTATTTGAATCAGTGCTTAAAATGAGCTTTAATTTCTGGTGGAAATGCAATAAGATTCGAGCAGAATATTTTTGAAATCCAACTTGGAGTGATTATAAAAGTTATATTTACCATCCAGCGCAAAGCCAATGAAGCCACTAACTGGACAAGTGCAAACTCTTAGCTTTAAGGCTGTCAAGGCATTAATGCAATTTGAAGAAGGGACCAACCAAGGCCAGTGGCACGCATTGTCCCTGTACAGTGTCAGCATGATGGGAAGTGGCCAGCTCTGCCTCCATCACCTTTTTACAACGTTCACAGGGCCAGCTGCAGCGTGGGAGTGAGGGACTCCAGTCTCAGACCAAAAGTGTTTATAGAATAAAGGCCTTCTTACTGGTGGTGGCTGGAAGCTCTTTATGTAGAGCCGTCAGAGCTGCTAGTCCTCTGTTAATGTGACTCCCATGAATTTTTCCCTGGAAAGGCATCTTCCCATAGCTCTCTCCTGCTGTACCTCTGCAAAGCCAAGGGTAACAGCAACCTCCTTCCTCCCTTAATTTACTTCTGCTGATAGAAGAGTGCCTCTATCCAGACCCCTCTGAGAGAACAGCTGGGGTCACGGCTCCTGTGCCTGCCCACCCAGTCCAGAAATGCCTGAAGCCAGTCTGTGCTGGTGGGTGTCATCCAAACTGCCTGGTTGTGATGGAAGAGGGGCTCCAGCAGTGTCCTGGGCTCTGCTTCCATCTATAGAGAGTGGACATTTACACATTAACCCAGAAGGCCACATGCCAGTGGTGAACCTGCAAAATACAATATAGACACATACGATACTTGCTTCTTCAATACCCAGTGAGCAGATTTTCTAAGTGACTAGATTCCCTTTCCAGATCAGGCTTTCTTGTGCTGAGGAGACACATAGCAAAAGTTTGCTCCTATCCCAGTAAAGGTTAAGTTTTGTTTTTGTGGTTACTTGCAACGAGGAGTAAGATCTGCTTTCTGACGATGAATGCTATAACTAACCTAACTGTGAAGTGAGGATTTTGATCCCCAGTTTGGAGTTTACAGGAGGAGCTGTGCCTGCCAGATCATACCCTTTTAAAGTGGCTGGAACAGATCTTAAGGCTCTTTATTCTTAGTACTATTTTGCTGTCAGGAAACAGCCATGAAAGCCAATAGCAAAGTATACGTCTGATCTCATCTCCTTTCAGAGCTGATTCTCAGATAGGATGAAGGCTTTTTGCTGCTTTTTGTTACTAGATAAGCTCACATGCTGAGAGCTCTAGGTCGATGTGAAGGATCAAACCCTGTTTATAATTCATCTGTGCTCAAGGTGAGGCTATGTGATAGAATTTCCATTTTTATATGTTTGCTTAAAAAGAAGAAAAAAAAAAAAAACAAGAAGAAGAAGAAATGGAAATACACCAAAGAGCTTTGTTCAAAGAGCCCCACCTTAGGAAATGGCAGAACGAAGCTGGTTTTGGTCTCTTTTCTGAACTCTTGCAGGACGGTGTTAATAACCTTCTTTTAATGTAGATTTTGAGTGTGCAAACCATGCGGAGAGGGGAGTACACTGTGATTTACACATCTCTAAAACACAACTCTTACAGAGTGCAAAAGTCAGAGTTGTGTGGGCTGAGAACAGCTGAAATCCTTTCTTTGTCTCATTTATACATTGAGTCAGGGTTTTCGTACGGTATTTCAGATGTCTACAGAAGTGCTTTACTAATTTTGTCATGCAAAATGCAGAGTTGGTCCTTATAGGAAAGCCTGAACTGAGAGAAGAAGCAGTTCTTCAGGTGATGCCAATGTTGGTGTGAGGTGCCCCAGACACAACCATGCCGTGGGATTGCCATCTAGGTCTGGAGAAAGCCCAGATGGCCCATAAGGAATGAGAGATGGTGAAACATTGTGTTTTATTATGCAGAACAGAAGATTCTCATGCAAAATAATGCACTGGTGTCAGGTCTTAGCACCTTGGGGAAGATCCTGTCACTATCCAAGTGATTTTCCTGTACAACAAAAGTCTGGGGAAAGTTGCCAGCACCTGTTATATTGAACAATGTAATATATGCACTCTTTTTTTTCTCAGTGCAAACATTTTTGTGTGATGCAAGATGCCGATCTGTCTGAAAGCTATTGACAGGTTCTACGCTTCCTCATGGGAGAACAGGGGAAAGAGAGAAATGAAGCAGTATTTTAAGTGATATAGTTATATAATGTCTTTGTTTAAAAACATGAAAATCTAACTGCCTTAACACTCTACCACATAATTCCACAGGACATGTGAAACACAGCACATTACAGCACTTAGTCTGTGAAAGATTCCCTTGTCACTGTCAAAATTGTTTTAGAAGTCTAAATTAATGCATAGCACTGCATTTATTAAAATGTGAAATAATCATAAATTTTTCATTCTTTGTACACTTAAGCTAATTTTCACATAAATGAAGCACTTGGCAGTTGAAATTCCACATATGGTTGACAGTGATGTTTGATGTCAGAACAATGCCCTGAGCTCCCCGCAAATTAAACATATTTTAATTATTCTGGATATCCATTCTTCCTTTGCAGCGTGTCTAAGCAGAATATTAAAAGGAATTTTAAGTGTAATGTATTGTCAGCCACTGACTCCAACAGCCAGGGTGAATCCTCTTGCCTCTTCTGCTGCTGAAATGGAGGTGACCCCAAGAGAAAATCATAAAGGGCACATGAAAAAGGAGAACTCTTCTTAAGCTTTGGAAGCCAGTTTGGTTTGATGGGAATATACCGGAAGCCCCCTCCAGCAGCAAACTTTGTGGCTGTTGGATCGAGCGGCGGAGGCTCTCAAGGGGAGGGAGCCAAGCCAGATGTTCATGGGTTGCATTTGGAATGGGAACTCGGGCTCTTGCTGCTGTTTCCCAGGCACCGAGTTTCAGTACCCTGTGACAAAACCACTGGGTTTTCATGACAGTGATGATGCCCTGATTTTGCTTGGGCAATTCCATGGGAAGAAATCGCAAGCACGATCCTGGCATGCTGGGCAAGGATCTGGAACTATCAATTTTTCTTGCTGTTGTGCACCAATTTTTAAGAGATCAGGAGCTGGGCATCCCTGGATTTCAGTTTCTCTTATGACACTTGTTGTATGATCAGCATGTTTATGGCAAACAGGTTTCTACGGCTGATTAAAGGCAGGTAACTAGACTCCAAATTCATGGGTGTGTTTAGGTGTCTTTAGATTCCCCCAAGAAAACAAAAGGAATTCAAGCATCTTAAAAAAGTCCCCTTTCCATGTCTCTTTAAAAAATTTTTAAACACTAATTGAAAATAATTGAGTCTGGTATATACCTAGAACATGGTTTAAAGGGGATCCCAGCCCTTCTGTCCCTCTGAAACTAACGAGTGTCTGAAGTCCTAAGACAGTAAGAGCAATATTTAATTCTTTATCACATCAGTTGTTGCAGTATTGCTTACGAACATTCAGTATTGTTTATGAGCATTGCCTTGCTAGTCTGTTTAGAATTTATTTGTAATCTTAGTAGCACTTAAGATGATTTTTATTCTTCCAATAGAAAAATTTCAGTTTGAAAGAGAAAACAATCACCCTGAATGGAAATTTAAAAAGATGTCTTGAAATGCTGAAGAAGTTTTGCTGAATTTCAGCAGAAGCCATTGATTCTACCCTCTACGGTTTTAATACTGAATGACTTAAAAAAATAAATGGAATTCCGGTTTCCTTTGGATTACTTTTTCTTGTGTGTAAATGACAGCCTGATCCTTTTGCTAACTATGACCTTTGTAAAACTTTACTGGTAGGTTCACATGCTTTTTTTTTCTGAAGCTGGAAGGATCCTATTGTCATGATCAGAGGCATTTGACTTAGCCCTTGTTCTTGAAACAGAGACAACTGGTGTTGCCTTGAACCTTGCTTGTTGTTTCAGGGGTTTTTTTGCTTCATCTGCCACTTGGATAAATTTAAATCTCTGACCCCCTCTAGCTGCTGGATAGAAGAGCTCCTTGTCTCCTTCTGCCTTTCTGCTGCAGAGCTGAAGGGTGAAGTCCTAAGGACTTTGGGACCAGGTGGAATTTGCAGCTCTAAGCTGTCTCCTGTTCTCCTGGACTGGTTCTGTCCCCACCCCAACCACTGAACACCTCCAGCTCTGCCCTCTGTATTTATTCGTCATGGTCCCGGTGGCAAAATAGGAGTCCTGGTGGTTCAATGTACCCTAGAAAAGCTCAAAAAGAAATTATTAGTGCATTTTCCTAGGTATGTTAGTCTCTGGAAATTTTAACCTACTAGTTCTTTTTATGTTTTGCTGTTAATTTCAGAAGTTTCAAGCCTCTATTTAAACAGTAGGTGGCTGCAGGAAAACTGAGGAAGGTTTTCAACCCCAAGGAAGACATCAGTAGATGAGACTGAAGGCATGAAACCAGTGAACCTTCATGTCTCAGGAGTCAAAAAGTAGCTAATAAGCTTCAAGAGTATATGGAGGAGAGGATTCTTGCAGTTTTTCAATCAGTGTCTTATTTTCTGTGGAAAGGCTTTTGGTTTTTGAATTGTGGATGTGAGCACTCCAGTAAGTTCTGGCTTCCTAAACCTTGTTCCTGGAGGTTTCATGTGGAAGAGCAGCTATTAAAAATGTAGAGGCACCATTAAAGATGAGAAGTAAAAATCTGACACTGTAAAAGTATTTTTTTCTTCTCCTCTTAACTTTTCCTGTTTCAGCTTGAGGAATGAAAGCTTCAGTGCACTTATTAACTTCCCAGTTAATGAGATCTTGAAACAGGGACATTTTGCTTTGCTTTCCTCTGGCTCATCACACTGCCTCCTCTTTGGAGAGTGGCCACAGAGTGAAGATGAGAAAAGAAGAGTGCAAGACTCATTTATGTGCTGGATGGTTGTTGTGCGCCGATAGATACTGAGTTGGCTTTTTTTCAACTCAGCCCTTCCCCTGTGTGTGTTTTATGCTTTGCTTTTTTGGCACCTTCAGACATAGCAAATACTGGTGGGTAGTGTGCTGTTCACAGACAAAATATGCTTGCAAACTTTTGCCAGGCACCTCAAAATGCAGATCTAAAACTCTTGGAGATTGCCTCTCTTCTCTTTCTCACTTGAAGAACGTCTGCCACCCTCTCTGTTCATGCTGCTACAATCATGCATATAGCTTGGAAATAAATATGGAGCGTCAGATCAGGTTCCAGAAAGAAGTTTGCAGTTAAATAATGTTGAAAAGTGTCACATATAGGACATGAGGTGAAAACTATGTATGATTAAAGGAGTACACTTACTCTTTTTTTTGCCCATGGAAGGTCCAACAGGTGATGAGACTGGACCAGAAGATGTGGCAACAATAGGCCTCAGTTGCTGGAGGAAAGTGAGAGTTACAGACATTCAGACAGAGAAAGTGATCTTGCTTAAACTGGCAGAAGATGGAAATATTTCAGAATACCTGAGGATTGGACAGGACTGCAAAATATTGATTAGCCATATCTCTGTTCAGTAGGGTGGAGTAGCTCATATTTTCCCTTTTATAAAGTGAACTGTAGTAGTTCTCTAGTAGCCATCAGTGCCGTAGAATAAGATGCATATTAGGTTAGTTTGTGTGTACATGTGTGTTATTCCTTTTCAAACGGCAGAGTGTGAATGCAGTTTAAGAGACAAATTGATCTGAGTTTCTGTGAGAACAACAGGGACAGCTTCGTCAAAGAGGTGGCAGAAAGACGATCCAAGGAATTGTGCATTCGTCTGAGTTTTAGGAGAAGTTAAAGCCGTGGGCTGAGTTTGGATACAGTGTTAACCCTGGGTTCATGCAAATGCAGAACTCTGAACAGAGAGGGAGATGCTCAGTAGGTTGGTCTTCTAGTGGATGAAAGAGAGAGGTGAAGCCAAACAGAACATCGGCACAGGGTGGCAGGACCTGAAGAAAGCAGAAACTCCTCCATCCCTCTCTTCTAAAATAACCAAACTGAACCTGGCACATCCTCACGCCAGGAGATAGAGTTCACTTTGAATTTACTCACAGGGCTGATGGGCCTCTGCCCTGCCAACAGCCTGGGAATGGCCGTGCCATCACAGCTGAAAGATGTTTCTCCCTTCTCTACAAGCTTCTACCATGCGCTTATCACTTCAATCCAAAGCAGATGTGTAAGCAAATAAACAATGCTTTTGCTGTGCTTAAAGGTTAATAAGGTTAATGCTGGGGAAACCATGGAGCCTGAGAAAAAATGGTTCTTTATTGACTTCCTACCTTGTAAGTATTTAACAGGCTGCTTTGTAGAGGTGGTGGGAGGACAGGCTGGTGGCTATTACTTAATAGATTGCATCAGTCTAATGAATTGATGGTCACAGCAGATATTGTTGAGGATGTAGGATCTAAAGATGGATGGGATTGCATCCCTGGGTTTTCCTTGCTTCAGCTGCATTCCTCCTTTTTCTGCTACTGCTGCACGCTACTAATTGTTCCATTAAAGTTGAAGAACAGTGTCCTGAAATTAAAGAAAGGACTGTAAATGTGGCAGATAACACACACTCTCCCTTGGATCCTCACTTATAGTAAGAACTACTCAAGTGTTTTGGAGAAGGCTGGGGAATAGATTTCAAGTGTTGATGGGGGGATTCCTCTTCTCCTGTTCCTAGGAGGGGTGAGAAGGAATAGTGGAGGGGTCAGTATCAGTATGTGTAGGAAGAGAAAACATGAGTTTTTGTAGCGTATTCTCATCAGCTGAAATACAAACTCTTCTACTCACTGGTTGAAAAGCCACGCGATGGTGCTGAGAAATGGGACTACCTACTGGGGGGGCTAGCAGAGTGGCTGTACTCATGAGATGAAAAAGGACCTTGTGTCTCGATGGCATTTGTATATGGTTCTATTCTGGAAAGTGTGCAACATCCAGATGATATGGTTGGTATGAGACCTTTTGCACTTGCTAAAGTTCTTAAAAATCCCCTTTTGCATGTTTGCACAAGCAGGGAGGGAACTTTGCTTACCCAGGAGCAAAAACCCAATAAAATAAAAGGGAAGTCCTGGGGAGCATCAGACACCAGTAGGACAGTTTAGCAACTTTTAAAAAATTTATTTTCCACTTAATTTTTGCATAAAGTTAAACCAAGCATTTTTGTTGCCTTAATGGGGTAACAGGTCCTGGATGTTGCACTCTTGGGAGGAGGCAGTGGCAACACCATGAACTGCTACAGTCATAGTCATCCTTCATGCATAGGCAAATGGCATCCTGTCTTTTGGTTTTGTCAAACCACTACTGTTTGGCTGGTTTGCTAAAATGAATGAAATTCCTCCCTTGGTGGCCTCCTGGCTGCTGCTCCATAGGATTAAATTACAACTGAAATTCTTCTAAGAAAAGGCCTGCAATCAATTGCAGTATTGACGCTATTCCAGAAAAGAGAGAGTCAGTATGTATTCAATAAGCTTCAAATACTGACCAGCGCCTTTCACTGCTCAGGGCATTACTGCTGCTTGCTAAGGTGGAAGGCTCTTGCATTTTCAAGATGCAGCTGAAGCAAGTGCCGTGCCGGGGGCCCATCAGGTGCTGCAGGCTGTGGAGCCCATCTCACCAAACACAGGTGCAGGGACTCAGTGCTGGAGGGTGGTTCTTACTGGAGTTTCTTACAATAAGGTTTGGGAGCAGATTAACCACAGCCCAGTTGAAAGTAGTGGTACCTTTTTTTTTTCTTATTTATTTAAGTCAATTGTGAGGCTGCCTTTTGTATGGATTACTTTAGAAAGTTTAGGAAATTACAAAGCAAGTACATTTCATTCCAATCAGAAAAGGAAATTAAATTTATTCATCTAGTTGAGGTGATTGAAGGAAGGAGAGCAGTTGATAAACTTTGCCATGCTACCCTTTAGTTGCACAACCAACATTTAGATACAGGCCTTAGCCACTTTTGGTATAAATCATGGAAGATAAATGTGCATATGATTAATGTTTAATGAGATCTCTGAGGACAAATTTATTCCAAGCTCCAAATGTTAAAGCTAAATGTTTTTTAAAAATTAGTTTTTTACTTTCCTAGATTTTTAGTTAATCTTTCTTCTTTTAGTCTTCTGCCATCTCCACAACATTTAAATATTTTTTGAGAATGACTCTTTCTGTTCAGTGTAGCTGGTTAAAGAGTTTGGATTTGCATATGTGGATGATGCTTGCAGATACGGGGGCTGAAGGAGTGATCCAACTGAAGCAACTGTTTAAAAATGTCTGTGAGCACTTGGTCAAACTTTCAAAGGCTCGCACATGGCTGAGTTAATTAGTAGGAATTAGGTGCCTTGGAAAATCTCCCTTGGTCCCTGTCTGCAGCCTTAGGTCTGTGAGAAGCATTAAATATTTTAAGATCTGAGCCAAAAGGTCTGTGGAAGTCTCAAGCAAATACCCATTAACTTCTGTGGTTTGGATCAGACTTCAAATAACTGGAGGAGAAACCAGAGAGTGCACATGTGTGTGGAAAGGACATGCTGTAGGCTGTGTGCATCCATCATTTGAGTCAATGAATATTGAACCAGAATATGGTTCAAAACCAGAATTTGAAACCAGAATATGAATACGTAAATCTTCCTTTTCAGTGGAAAATGTTAGGATAAACTGGCTGAGAGAGGGGATTAAATAGGATGAGAAGTCTCCAAAGCCTTGCAGGTTAGGTAGCAACCATGTTTTCAGAAGATGGAACATTTCCTTTGCACCAGTTGGTCTCTCCCTTGACCCTAGGGGGGATATCTAGGGAGCTTCTTCTTGGTTTTATAGATCACGCTTCATATCTTCATCTGTATATGTATCAAAAACCTGATGGAAAACAGGTGAGCTTCAGCACTGAGACTGTATACCTGGGTGGACACAAAAACTGCCTGCTTTGAGATGTCTCCCCGGTGTATTAACACTAAGATCCCTTGGCAACGTTACGTTTTCTTACCATCACTAATGTTGATGTAGGACAATTTTCAGTGCCTTTCAGGATGGCAATTAAAGAAGCCAACAACCACACAGTCAATTAGTGGGGAAAAACAATCAATATAACATACAATGAGCCCTAACTAGCAGGAATACAATTAAGACAGTGGAGATAAAACAATGACCAGTGACAAGTGTTAAATCTCTTGCCAGAAGAGTAGGTGAGAGGAAAAAACTTGGCCCCTAGGGATAGCTAGGTTCTTTCCTCAGCCTGGCTACTGACTCAGCCCATCACCTTTACCATATCTATTAAGTCAAAAATTATTTGAGCCATAGTATTAGTCTCCTTCAGGAGCTGAAAGAGCAATGTGAATTTGGGCCTCCGTTTTTCTCGCAAGTTCCATTTTGATTTTGTAGGTGCTGACTGGTAAACCATAAGTAACCTCCTGGTGCAAGTGGTTATCATCACCATCCCTCAAGGAGTCCATTTTGGATGTGAACTTCAAAAAAACACAGAACTCATTTTCCAGGTTGTGAAGCTTTTTGGATTGTCTGCTTTGGCCCAGTTAATTAGCATTTGTTTAATGTGAACTGTACTGTGGCATGGTTAAGGAAGGCCATTTCTCTGGACTGCGTTGGGTTTGCAAAGAGCGAGGGAAATGCCTATGGGCTGGCACTGGGCCACCACAGCCGTGGGCCCTGGAGAGAGGAGTGCTGCATGTTCAGTTTGACAACGCTCAGAAGTATTTGCTGAAACAGGAATCATACAACAAGTTCTGTGAGTATATCCAAGATTAAAAGACTTAATGTGCTTTGTATCTGCCAAAAGCATCTCAGAGCCAGCAGGGGTGGTGATGCACTGAGGGCCAATCTTTTAACAGTAGTATCCATGTCTGCTTGACTGATCTGCTATAGACTTGAAGAGCAATATAAAGGTTTAATGTGCAACAGCTCCAGAACTGTGTTTCCTTTCTCTTTGGTGCGTTAGTAGTGTTCTTCATAAGTGTTCCCATGTTACCCTGATGTGCTATAGGAGTGAAAAGTGCAGAAGTTCATGAATAAGTTATAACCTGTACCCTGTTAATAGTCCCACTAATTATATGTTATGGCAATCCTCTAGCTTCTCCCCCACCCTCTGGCTTAACTCTTACTCTGCCTGTCAGGAACTGCCCTGTGAAATGCCTTCCCTGCCACAGCTGCAAAAGCCAGTTGCCCTTCTAGTCGATCTTGGTGAGCTGAAGTCTGGACATGTGTGACAACTGCTTTGTTCTTCTTTGAAGGGAAGTATCTCTAGATGTTTTCAGAATAACTGGTTTTCGTTCAGACTCAGTGAAGGTGTGATTTTCCAGGGCAGAAC